>NC_142399.1:3642500-3870000 GCF_059441095.1 Idiotropiscis lumnitzeri | reverse complement strand
CACACCGTGATGGCTCTGTTTAAATCTTGCAAAAAAAAAAATGCAAAAAAAAAAATACTAATACTAAATTGATAAAAACTAAATTGAACTAAAAGGAAGCATTTTGGAAATAATATATAACTAATAAAAAGCCGCTCAGAAAACTAATAAAAAATTGTGAAATGAAAAAAAAAAAAATAAATACTATTTAAATTGATGAAAACTAAAATGAAACATTTTTGAAAAAATATATAACCAATAAAAAACCACTCAAAAACTAATAAAATATTATGACATTTAAAAAAAAAAATAATAATAATAATAATCCCAAACTATCCCAACATCACTGAGTGGCAATTAAGCATGCTGCCTGCAAGGAGGGCAGCCGAGTGCCGTTAATAAAACAACCTTGGCACCGAGTCAAAATGGCAATTTTACACTTCTCAAATAGTCATCGGGACTCATTTGGGAAGCTCCCACCAGCAAACGATTCCATCGGGGAAACGCAACGACGTGTTGACAGAGTGCGCAGTTAAGAGTAACAATGCCTCCAAGCCTAACTGAGCTGCCAGCTGCCTTCTCCTTTCTCCAATTTCCTATACCACACCACCCCCCCCCCCCTCGTCTTCTGCCATCTTCCCCCAAGGATGCAACGTTGTGAAGAGTGAAGAGCTAAAGTGAAGCTCAACAAGTGTGGGACGCCTCGAGAAAACCGCAAAAGAGTTCTGATGGCGCATTTAATCTGCTATTAGGAGACCAGCTGCAACGAAAGTGACACGCTAACTACTTTGCCCTGGAAACAATTTCATCCCGAAACGGTAAAAGTATCATTCTAGCCAAGGGGCACCGCATGAGTCAGTGAGTAGGATGTGCGTGACATCCATCATCGCGCCGTTAAATAGACAGGAAGAACTTTTTAAACAGTGTGGATGTAATTGTGTAAGCACGTGTGTGTGTGTGTGTGTGTGTGTGTGCTCGCCTACGCTCCTTCATTAGCTGTGGAGGTGTTCTCATGATCCCCTCTATGCTGCTACTTGTGAGGTCGCGAAGAGGAGATTACCTGCGCGCACTTCTATAATTACCTCTCATCTCTCAGCCCGCTGCTCTCCAAACACAACAGGGAACGCTAGGCCAGCGGAACGCTCCGCGAGCACAATGTAGCAGGCTGAGGGGGATTATTTTCGAGAGGGTTAGATTTCACTTGAACGTTGATTTGAGAACACCCACACTGCCTTTAAGTAACACAGGTTAGCAGCGAGCGCGCGCAACACACACACGCTGTCATCCAAACACACAAGTTGCTTGCAAGTAAGAGTGACTCACCTGAAGCCTTCCCCTTCCCACACAAAATCCCACTTAATAAATCTTTCACAAGTATTCTTGTGCTGGATCGCTTTTTGTGTCGGGGGCCTTGACAGAAAAGCACGCTGTCACAGCATGAACACACTGCAAGCATTGTGGCATCCAAACGCAACAATAGGGGTAACTCGTCGGATTATCAATAGTGAGAATTTTGAAATTAGAATTATAAGCATCTTGTGAAGTTCAAAGCATCTCTCTCTCTCTCTCTCTCTCTCTCTCTCTCTCTCTCTCTCTCTCTCTCTCTCTCTCTCTCTCTCTCTCTCTCTCTCTCTCTCTCCTCTCTCTCTCCTCTCTCTCCCTCTCTCTCCCTCTCTCTCCCTCTCTCTCTCCCTCTCTCTCTCTCCCCCTCTCTCTCTCTCTCTCTCCCCTCTCTCTCTCTCTCTCTCCCCCTCTCTCTCTCTCTCTCTCCCCTCTCTCTCTCTCTTCCCCCCCCTCTCTCTCTCTCCCCCTCTCTCTCTCCCCCTCTCTCTCTCCCCCCCCTCTCTCTCTCTCTCCCCCTCTCTCTCTCTCTCTCTCTCCCCCGTCTCTCTCTCTCCCCCTCTCTCTCTCTCCCCCTCTCTCTCTCTCCCTCTCTCTCTCTCTCCCTCTCTCTCTCTCTCCCTCTCTCTCTCCCTCTCTCTCTCTCTCTCCCTCTCCCTCTCCCTCTCCCTCTCCCTCTCCCTCTCCCTCTCTCTCTCCCTCTCCCTCTCCCTCTCCCTCTCCCTCTCTCTCTCCCTCTCCCTCTCCCTCTCCTCTCCCCCTCCCCCTCCCCCCCCCTTGCTACAGCACCATCTGATTGGTTCGCCTGTTTGCTTTTTCATCTACAATCACGCGCACACACAACATACTTTGCTGAAATTTGAATAAATGTCAGTCTACTAAAAGGCACGTCATCCATCTGCAAAACCAGAGGTGCTGCCACGCATGAGGTGGGAATGCTGCTGAGGCAGATGGCACACAACAGCGCTCACATTAGCCGGGAGGGCTGAGAGCTACGACCTGAGGAGGTTTGCACAGAGGGGAGGGCGACGAGAGACCATCCCACGAGAGAAAAGTCTGGCTCACTGAGGGGCCGTGCGATGCACAGGTTCCCTCACGCGGCGCGACATTAAATGGGTCTTTAAATGCCAATCACGGTTTTCCTCAACCCATGAGGATTTACATTTTGCCTCCGTTCAATCTCCATAAAGTAAATGAAAGTGTACATGGATGCATACAATGCCACAGAAAAAGATTGGCCTTGTTCCTTGACAGGCCAGAAAGCATTGATTCACTAATCCAGGAATTCCCAACCACATTTGACATGACAGTTGTTGCGAGGGCTCAACAGGTGTGCCGCAGGAAATTACCCAGTCTCACTTAATTGGTCTGAAAAATTATTGATTTACTGCTAGCAATGAGCCTTTGTTCCTCTATCTTTGCTAGTGATGTACAGTGACAGGCAGAACAATGAAATCCCTTTCCACTCGGTGGGCAATCCAAAATGACGCTTTGTTTGCACCTCAACATCATTTTCATGACATTTTTTTTGTATGGTGGTGTCCTGAGAGAGCGTTTTATAAAGTCAAATGTGTGCCTTAGATCGAATAAATACTAATCCATAATGGCACTGCTCTAACATAATATTCATAGCCACCAGGATGACAAAACTGTACAATTTTGGAATACGCTGAGAAAAAAAAAAAAAATTCTGCTTTCTACAACAGCATTTGCCAGCAATTTCTGAGAAACTATTTTTTATTTATTTTTTTTAGTCCAAAGATAAAAAGCTACAGGCGAAAAAACAATTCCAGGCATAGCGTGGTCTCATTGTAAACTAAAGCAACGCAGCCCACCCCATCACTCAGCCTGGTCAGCGACAATCACAATTCAAATTGTTCACAGCAGTCAGTCACAAACATGACACAAAAACACACACATGCAAAAGATTCAATATGGTTTCATCGTCCCTTCCATCCATTTGTTACACCGAAGCTGGATGGGCTTTTGGTTCGAAACAGCACGTTAACCACAAGTGGGCTCCAGGATGTTTAAAAACATTGAAAAAAATAAATAAATGAAATAAACAGGGGGGTCATCGATCAAACCAGAATTTTGACACAAGTCAGTACACATAGTGGCGCCATTGTCCGGAGAAAGGTTGTGTCTGGGAAGAAACAGATATGACCATCAAATTTTAACTTGACATTCTACAAAGCCACGCAGACCAAAGACTGAGAGGCGTCGTGCAAGAGTTCAAAAAGTGCCAGGTTAGCAAATGTGATGCATTTAAATGACTAATCTGAAAAGTCAAACGAGCGTGAATGATTTGGGGACAAGCAAACGCCTCATTCATTACAATAGTCATTTATCATTCTATATATTTAATTATTCTATATTTTCCGTGAACATTATTGGGCGTAAAGGCACCAAATGATAAGATTTACATTATTTCCTATGGGAAATTCGTACGATTC
The DNA here is from genome assembly GCF_059441095.1 of Idiotropiscis lumnitzeri. Lineage (NCBI taxonomy): Eukaryota > Metazoa > Chordata > Actinopteri > Syngnathiformes > Syngnathidae > Idiotropiscis > Idiotropiscis lumnitzeri. The sequence goes on along the minus strand of NC_142399.1, from coordinate 3,866,224 downwards.
AGTTCGACAGACTTTTTAGAACAGATCATTCACAATGTTTCTAATTTATGCTTCCGATTAGAATGAAGACAAACACATTTGTGTCAAAATGTCCAGGATTGGATCCATTTTTTGTTCTGCATTTCCTCCCGCAAGTGTCAAGTGAGCTGTAGTTTGCCCTCAACTGACTTTGAGGAATGGATGAGGTTCTCCGCCCGTGGACTGCTCATCATGCATGAATCAATCAATCACTGAACACTTGCTCGATTGACAAAACAAGCAAAAAAAGCGTCTTCAAGGAAACGGTGTGGGGGGGAGGGGTCAAGCACTGGGGAGAAGATGCAAACTCCGCACATCAGCACGGATTCGAACCTCCAACTTCTGAACTATAGCTAGTCGGCCACCGAGTCGCTGTTCGTCAACTTAAATAGGAACTTGTGCAACACAGGTATGAGAGGTTCACCACCTGGAGTTAATTCGGAGGAGCTGCAGAAAACATATTGAATCTTTGCAAAAGCACACGAACCCCGGCGGGGGCCCAAAGGCAGAAAGTACTCACCCGTCAGCGGGTCGTACGAGCCGTCCAGATCCCGAGAGTCGGCCAAGCTTTCGCGGTTTTTGCTCTTCATCTTTTTTTTCTTTTTTTAAATTCTCGTCGTCCTCCGAGCGCGGCGTTAAAATGAGCAAACCCGTTGGCTGGCCTCCCCGTGGATGGTGTTTTCAGTTTGTTTTAAGCGAATTGCGTACACCTGTTAACGAGAAGCATTTGCCGAGCCATGGAGCTTCGAAACTCGAGGCGTGCAATCCCTCGCCTTCTCTGCCGAGTGAGCGGCGCGCGCGTCTGCGACCGCCCTCACGAGCATTACGCGCGCGCCCACACCGCACACACTTACGCGCACGACGTTGACTAATGGAGCCAGTCCTTCATTTTTTTTAAAGACAATAACTCTCTTAACAACAAAAAATATAAACAATCCCGTTCTGCTTTTTAAGCAACACGGTGGGCAGGAGTGTCATCTTTATTAAGAAACGTCTATTTCTTTTTCATTTATGACACAAAATCTCAAGGCACACCACGTAATAAAATGTTAAAAAAGTGTACTGTGGTGCCTTGACATATAATTTAAATATATATATATATATATATATATATATATATATATATATATATATATTCATGCACTAACAGTGGAAGAATCTAAAAAAAGTCCTTTTTTTTTTTTTTGCCAAAACAGTGTTGATCATTTGCACATGGTAGAATAGTACTGCATACACTCATCTGGTAGCCACTGAGCAGACTGCTTTCAAACTTGGCCTAACATTTGGCACCATTTGTGTATTCCATCTTTAAATGGCAAGGCTGTGTGAGTGCAATTTCTCCTTGTAGCTCCAACCACTCTCTCGGGCTGCTGTGCACAGCAGCGGCGGGAGCAAGTTGGTCTTTCATTAGAAGAAAGGCGGAGCAATTTTTTTTTTTCATATATATCACCATCGCTTCACTTTCTCATGATAGTGAGGATAAATGCATGGCAAAAACAAACACGTAAAATGCACGACGTACAGTGTGAATGAGGTTTACGCTGTGCGAGCGTTTCGCATTGTTTGTTTTTTCCCCAAAATGTATAGCACAATAAATATCATTGATGACTCCAAACAACGGAGCCACAAATGCATTCTTTTGAAACATCAAAGTGCAGAGTAGAAAGCTATAACTTCAATTTCGGAACGTTGTCCTCATTTGGATTTTGTCTATTTCTGATAAACAAGAGGCCCGCAATCACCAAAAGGTTTCCGTTTTGCTGTCAACCAAAACCAACAAAATATTTCACAGATATGGTCGATTGGACACTGATTGAATTTCTGCCCGCGCTGAATAAAATGAAATGAGGAGAGCCCGATTTTAAATAAAGGCGAGGATGAGGGCGAGAAAAAGGGATGGCGTTGGATCGATTTGCGTCAAGTTGGAGGCGATTTGATGATGCACGCGGCAAATAAGGAGAATGAGCGAGTTGTTGATGAGGAGGCCATCTGAGACTGCGGAGTGCCCGATGAAGGATTTATGATGAAACTTGACAGTGAATGCACACACACCACCCACAGATACTGACAGCCATTTGGCAAAGTGAGAGTCCATTTTCAATTTGCTTCAATCAATATTTTTGCATGCGCTTTTATTTGTAGAAACATTTTCGAGTATTTGATGTATAAACATCAGGAGCAAAGACCACATTTCTTGGGCAAGAAAGCGCATTTGGCACCTGGATAATAAATAACACGACTACTCCTGTTACGACTATATGCCTAGTTTGCTTGGCGATGTCGTCAGCCATGAAAGATTTCAAGCTAAGTCGCCTCAAGACCAGTGCTTCTCAATTATTTTCTGTCACGCCCCCCCCCCTAGCATGAAGAAAACAATTTGCGCCCCCAACCACCACCCACTCTCAATAAATAATAAAATCAATAAATAATAGCATTTTCGTTGCGTAGCGTTAATACTTGCTGCACACAAAGGGCAAGGGAAGCGCCACTGCCACCTAGTGGAGTGGATGTGCAATTAGATGTTATTGGAGTATGGCGGAAAATGTGTGGTTTGCATGTTCTCCCCGTGCCTGTGTGAGGTCTGTCGAGTACTCCGATTTCTGCAAATGTCTGCTGAGAAGTCAGAAATTCAGGGAAGAGGAGGAAAATTGGGGAAGAGGGTGAAGGAGAATGTATCAAAGAATTGAGATGCACCCTTTGGCTCTTGGCGCACCCTCGAGGTGAGTCACCCGCCCTTGGCACTGAACTATGAATATTAAGAGCACAAATCACTATTGAGAGGCCTAAAGGAAAAAAAAAAAAAAAAGGTGCGTGTTTGTGCATTCAAATCCAGTCTTTAATCACCTCCACCTCGATCCAAGAAGCTCGATGAAACCTCCAAAGTCAAACAATGTGCAATTCAAGGTGTGCAATTACAACAATTACAACTTCAAACCAATCAGGTGAGACGTCAGCTAATACAGAATATATTGGATTATGTTGAACAAAAAAAAAAAAAAAATCTTTCTCATGGAAGTAAAACTTTTGGTGGGTTCCCAGAATATCGTGTGCAGCCTCAGCAGAAAAGCTTGATGACCATCCAAATGGCTGTCACGGGTGATATTTTGGTGCCTCCCAAAATAGAGAATAAAAGGCTTCTTGCTAAGCAGCGTTAAAAAGCACTTCAAATGCGTGAATGACACTTGGTTTCATTATCGGCTGCAGACACTGTCCTCCGGCACGGAGCTGTCACCCGTGCCTCGGCCGCCAGCGCCCGTGAGATTGCTGACGTCCACTGAGACTGACAACGCACAAGCACGTCCACCAATACACACAAACGCAGATGAAAATGAGGAATGCAAATCACTCTTTTCGACAGCTTTGCTCTCGCTCTTCTAGAGTACGATGGCCTCACGGTGCAGAGGTCGTGGGTTCGATTCCGGCTGCATGTTTTCCCCGCGCATGTGTGGGTTTCCTGCGGGTATTCCGCTTTCCTCCCACATTCCAAAAACATGCATGTCAGGTTGATTGACACTCGAAATTGCCCCTTTATGCAGATCGTACCCTGCATAGTTATTTTATTTAAATACAGGAAGACTGGAAAGGTGTGTCGGAGTTCATAAAGCAAAGTGATAAGGTCATCTTCAAAATGTCTTTCATTTGACGACATGGAGGACGGGAGCCTCTTGAGAAATGAAACGCTCAATGTCTGTCAATCACATCAAGTCCCCAAGAAGTCCATTTGATGCTGCTTTCAATTGCAGCGTTGACATCCTCTCCTTTACCATTTTCATATTTAAGACACACAGAAGATCAAATGTGGAAAAGATGACGTGAACGGCAAATGATGCTCACCAGAGACCCTTTTCACGCAGGAAAGAATACATTTGACGGGCTTTACCTCGAGTAAACTGGCCTTGAAGATGAATAATTATGCACATATAATACCACCATTTATAAATACACCCCCCCCCCTCCAGGGAGGCACTGTCTAAGGAAGATTTTGTCCCTTCAGTACATAAACGCGACATTTTATATGCAGCTCGAATAAGCGCAGCTGCAGTCTTGGCTAAACAGCACGCGTCGTACGTTGTACGTCGCCTTCCTCCCCCGTTTCTAAATAAAACTATGCAACATTGTGTTCACTTGAGCTTAATCTGAAGTGACTTTGCACTCCATTTCCCCTCATTGCTCTCATTACCTCCCATCCAGCGGTGACCCCACATCCTCCCTGGCACTGCAACATGAGGTTTCCATTCAGGCTGAGTCAACCGGGAGCTTCCAGGCTGCACGTGTCAATATTTTGTCCTCTGTAATCTCCCATTGCTGTTATCGTCGTGGTGCCGAAAGGAGCCCCGGCCTCACAGGCGGGTGACGGGCGTCAGCTGGGGCGATGCCACTCGATGTCACCTTTATCTCGAGGGGTGTCCTCGGAGACGGCAGAGCACACAGACATGCACACATCGGACTGTCAACATGGGGGAGTTGTTACAGAGTGAGTGTCCTACAATCCTGTCCTGAGTAAAGTGATAAACACACTGCAAATGAACAACATTAGAGACACGTTATACAATGCGGTACAAGAGCCAGAGCTATAAATCTTGACATGATAAAGATGCATATTGTTGTAGTTGAACAGTGGACAGCGACTGCCCAAAAATAATTTAAAAATGGCTTCTATTAATAATTGAAATTTAGCTTCAACAATGATGCTGGGTCTCAACAGGTGTACTTAATGAAGTGTCCCTTGATGCTATTGTCGTTTGCTGACTAGAAGAAAACAAGCATCTGCTTTACTTTCTATTGGACTTTTTTCATTTTATTGTATTTGATTTTATTGTATTTGATTTTATTTGATAAATACTAATGTAGAAACAATCATGAGTGAGAAAGAATCAGTTTTGTCTCTGGTCTTGTGATGATACATAATACCAGTGGTGGGGTTTCGGGCGGAGAAAGAAAAAGTCTTTTGGAGAGATTGATGAAAAGCGAAGGCTTATGGGAACATGCTTGCTATGATGGAAAACGTTAACAGGCAAAGTGCCGATTTGCCGAGAGGACAGATGGATGGCGTCTGGCGGGCTGGAAAGCGCTCCAGCCTTTAGCCCCCAAATGTGGTGTCCCATTAACATCGCCGAAGGCCGCTTTTAAAAAAAGTTGCATTGCCGCTGATACGATTGTATTGTGGCGAGTTGGGATGCATTATCACGATGCAGTCACTTCCTCTCACGAGGCTCTTAAAAGCATCCATCTGAACGCTCGTAACTGCCGTGAAACGCATTGTCTGTCCAATTACTCTGACCATGTGACTAATGGGTGGAATAATTCCACCACCAATGACTGAGTCATACTGTACCGAGCAACCTGGACAGACATGCGAGAACCAAACGACGAATCCAAATGCATCAGAGTCGAAGTCGACGCAGAATCGTGTTTCTTGGCCAAGCGGTCCGATAATCCAGTTTGGCGGACTTCCTGTGTGCATATCACTAAGAACTGAGCAACCTAAATGTTGTTTTGCACAAACTACAACCATAGGTGGCAAATCCTGACCGTAAAAACCTTACCACCATGTTTCTTATGCCACATGTAAATGAGCTCATTTATCTGCCTTACGAAATTTGGGTGTGTGTGAATTTAGCATCCGCCGACATTTGTGCCCAGCCGCAAATGTGCCGTCTAATAAGATACATATGTTGCAAGGATTGCACATCCTATGAGTTGAGCGTCACGACATTGAGCACAAAGCCCCGTAAGGTCAGAAGACTCCTCCACGTCACGCAAACAAATGCATCGTGTCACTCCGGTGGCTGATTTCGCCCTATTGTGTGAGCGCGAATTCCAATAATTGCAAAGCATCCTCAGGGTGTTGAATAAGTAATGCCGAGTCGCCTAATGAAAGATAATGTCTCGCTAATGATCTGTCAAAATGAAGTGTTTGCTTAGAGAGGGAGAGAATCATCTCAGGCTCCAACTCCCACCCGGTGTTGAATACGGGATGAAATTACAGGGCGATACGTAGAATACGCAAACAAAAGCACTTGCAGTATGAGTGAACAAACAAGCGCAAATTAGAATACCGGCAGGTTTGTGCCGGCTTCATCTTCTTCAGTATCCCAACTAAACCGCTCAAATATCATCTCGACAACGTGGAAAGAGGATGAACAATGTTGTTGTTTTAGTCTCGTCGATCCCCTTCCTTCATGGTGGGTCCGAGTCACGACGGAATAAAGCTGACGATTCCATGGAAGGTTTATTTACGGGGCTAAGATTTATTCCGATTTTCATTTTGCTCCAACGTTGCTCTACGAATACAAATTGGACGGCATTTGTGAAGAGAGAAAGGAAAACATGCTTAAAATGTGAACAATTTTAAGGAAGAATCCACATTTCATAAAGACTTCTATCCAATGAAAGCAAATCTCTATAAATCTTAAAAAAAAATTTAAAAAAAGTGAAACGATATGCTTGGCATTGGAGAGCGACAGTTGCGAGTGACAATGCAGACGAGTCCATCAAAAGTAATTGTTGCAGGTTTTCATGATTTACTATTGACATTTCATTTTTAGTTGTGTGCAGCAAAGTCAAGAGTATCTCGCCAGACCTACCAAGGCATTCGTTTTACATTGTCATTATTGTGACATTTACTTCAAAAGAAAGCAAGGTCAGGTGTTTTCAAAGCTACGGTGGCGCATTCTCCAGTAGGCGTGTTGCATTGTCGAAAGCTTTTCGTCCTATTTCAGAGCCACTTTGAAGCAATTGTTCAAAAATGGTTTGAAGCTTCGACGCTTCAGTGATAACGACATCTGCTGGCGAAAAACTAGAACTACAGTCAAATAGAATTAGAATTAGAATTAGTATTTCCGGGTTTGAAACGTGTGCCGGAGCTTCGATTTCAGAGTGCCACAACGGACATGAACCGACAAGAACAGAAAGCAAAGAGGAAACTAAAGGCAAGCAAATTTAACAAGACAACACGGAACACCCGGACAATACCAAACAACTTTACTCCGACAATGCAGGCCATTCATTATCTTTATAAAAGGCGTAACATTTGATGCGGTGCTTGTATTGGATCTACTTACCATGTGGAGGCGTATCTCATGTTCTCTCAAAGCACAAGATCAAAAGTCACACAAGTATGGTGTAATTAAAAAACAAGTCAAGGACGCCCGTGCTTGAAAATACAAATTAACTCATTCACCGCCAGCCCAGGTGAAAGGAATTAACTTTTTGGCGTCTATACCCGTCAATGGCAGTGAAGGCGTGAATAGGAGGCGTGATTGCATGCACGGCGATATTGTTTGTAGTGTCATTTGCAAAAGTCAATTTTTATTCCCCTCTAAAAACGAATGAACTGTTGCCACTCAACAGGGCAGCTCTATTTTTAAAATTTCTCCATTTGCATATATTCATTATTCGTTGTCAGCCACGCATGCAGTCCGCAAACGGCGGTCCATTGATTGAAGGGCTGGGTGAGCGGCGCAATCAATGCAGCGTGCTTTGCCATCCATAAGGGCCTCATCTCGGCGTGTCGTCCCACTTGAGAATGGCATTTACTGTGCGCTCGATACGCTTAGATAGCGGGAGAAAGTCATCATTTTCATTTATGTCAACGCCCGGAAATTAAGGAACACGGTTACCCATCTATTGTCCGAATGAGTCGACTTTTTCCCCGAGGTTCTCTGCCGGCTAGTCGTGCGCGCCTTTTAATGAGTAGTTAAAACTCTAAATGGCACTCGGGGGAGCTGAATTAGTAAAAGATCCCACCGATGAACCACTTGTGTTTGAGACGTTAGACAAGATCTGTATTCGATCGTCCCTTAAGGCCGACGAGGCTGGTTTGGCCATTTTTAGCCCGCATAAATTCACTTCAGTCCATCAACATTCCACTCATCACTCCCCAGGTTGCTCAGAGTGGAGGGGGAAAAAAAGCTGTCTCTGTTTGGCTGCTTCCTAAAACAAGCTGGATGCCGGAACAGTTTAACAAACATTTTAAGTACAACTAGAATAGCAAGTTCAATTTTAGTGACATTCAGCTGAATGAGAAGGGAAATTCACCAAAATTCAAATCTTCAATCCAATATGGTCCATACGGATGTAGATTTAATAGGGATACTCCGACACTCCGATAATCACAACTACATGAATCACAAAATGGAAAGTTTCCGGAAGATTCCTTTCTTTATTAGCCACCACCTCAACTGAGAAATGAAGAATAATGAGCAGGAAGGTTTGCAGGAATATCGTTGTTTGATCCAGTACAAAATTTATCACAAAGGAAAGTCGATTAATCTCACTGCTTACATGTGCAAACAAGTTTGCCAGAATTTTCGTATTGAGAGACTTTTTAAATAGTGGTGGGTAAATGAAGCTTCAAATCTGCTTCATGAAATAGTTGTATTTTTGGACTCCAGTAGAAAGTCATTTAAGAACCCATTGTGGCCCACCAATCAAAAAACCCTGAATTAGACTGTTATATATTTTCTTTATTTATATATGTCAGAGTTCTTTCTCTCTTCCCGGATCATCAAAAGAAGAGAGACTGAAGTGACTACTCAGCACTGGCTCAAAACATACTGTAACTACACACACACACACACACATGCTCCAGGACTACATAAGCAATTGTTTGCCAACATCCAATCCAAAGGGAATTCAAGAGGCAATTTGTCACCGCGGTGGGCCATGGATTGCCGAAAGTCGCGGTAAATTGATGGAGTTGAGCTACCAAAGTCGCTCGACTGCCCTTCCCTTTGAACCATTCGGGACGGCGAGGACCACGAGCTTTCAAGCGGGTACTCTGTCGGGATTGCAACGCAGCGACACGTTCACATTAACGTTAGATGATTTAATCAGGAATGTCTTGCCTCGCGGGGGATAATCCCAAAAGTTCCCAACTAGTCCCAATCGGCTCTCTTCAACAACAGCTCCGTACAAAAACAAACGTGTCGACGTGTAACCACGTGGCGCGACTTTCTTTTCTGTCTCTGATTCGCATCGCTGATTTGATGACATAGTGCCGCAAGTCAGAATCGGAATCAGAATGGCCTTTTTTTGTCATATTGTACGAGATTGGAGAGCTCCCTTCTCCCGTGCAATATAAAAAAATAATAATAATTTCATGTATCAATTAAATTCAGTTCTGCACGACAAAAGGTAGTTGTTTCCGAGAGTGCAGCCTGGAGACGGCTGTCGGGAAGAAACTCTTTTTCAGTCTGTTAGTGTCGATGCACCTGTATCGCCGGCCAGAGGGCAACAGGGCGAAGAGGTGTGAGCTCGGGTGAGTATTGTCCTTGATGATGTCGTGAGCACGCCAATAATCCTCAGCGCTGTTTTGACTGTCCTCTGGAGTCTCACTCTGTCTGCCTCAGTGCAGCTGCCGTACCAGGTAGAGACACAGTAAGTCAGCAGGCTCTCCATTGACGGGTGGTAGAAGGCCAACGCCGATTGAAAGACCACTTTTCCGCTTTTTTGCGGGTTATTCGTCCACATTTTAGTATTTCCCTTGTGTGGAGTGCAATATGTGCGATGTAAGGGCAAAACATGTGACATCTCTTGCATTGAATATCATCAGATTGTGAGCATTGCTGCTTGACCATCTCAGCGACCCAAAACGTCCTAATCAGGCCAAGCCTCCCATTGAACGTCTACCGCGAGCAGAAAGTCCATCACGCGTTCGTCTTCAACATTCCTTCACCGCTTCGCTGTTCTCCCCCGGGGGGCCAATTGAGTGCAGTCATCCCCCTCCTCCTGATAAATGAGGCACAGGAGAGGGAAGCCTCCCCTCTGCGGAGGAGACAATTACACATGGAAGTGGGAGAGAAGGGCAAGGGAACAGATAGGAACGTGGCAGCCGGTCACTGAGCTGTGAAATACTACGAGAGTAATGATGGAGCTTTCATGAGCTCTTCCTGACTATAGTTGTGTTCGCTCTGGGAGGAAAACTAAGCATTGAAGCGAAGGATAATGTTGAACAAAGTGTTGATTTGTGTCATGGGATATATTGTATATTGCTTTATGTGCCCTGCCGGGCCATAATTTACCCCTAGATCAGTGCTTCACAATTATTTTCTGTTACGCTCCCCCTAGCAAGAAGAAAACAATTCACGCCACCCCGCCACCACCCACTTTCAGCCGAAACTATAAATAATAGCATTTTCTTCACTGTAGAGTTAATACTCGCGGAGAGCGCCACTGCCAACTACTGGAGTGGATGTGCAATTACACTTTATTGTAGTACAGCGGGGGAAAAAAGCATGTTCCCTAGGGTCACACGAGCTCCCCTCAGCATCGCCCCCCCCCTTGGGGAACCCCCCCATTATTTGAGAAGCAGTCCTCTAGATTAATTGATTGTTAGTTTTCCTTGTGGTCAATCAAGGAAAGGTCCATTCTGCATCTTGATATTAGCAGAAAACTGCAATAACTTCTCATGGCGAAAACCATGCAATTAGATTTAATGTGACGTTTTGTAGCTGAGCAAGATAAAAAAATATTAAAAGACAGTTCAGTGTTTTGCCAGTTTTGTTTGTACGGAACGAAACATGCTGAGCTTTCCAGTTCGTCTCCAAGGGAGGCCGTCTGAGCTGTCAGTCATGGAATCACATGACCAACGTGCCAAACCTCCGACGGCCTGAGGCGAATATGAGCTGAAATGGCATGGCGGAGGTGGAAGAAGGGACGTGGGTTCGAGCCATTTACACGTGACATTTACTCACTTAACACGCTCACTGGCCTTTGGGTACGGCGCATGCACTTCACCATGGCTCTTATTTTACGGCAAACTGAAAATGTGCTGGGGGGGTCATTAATCAACATCTGACAGCAGGTGGAATTTTTTCACAGTCTTTTCATATAGCTGCGAGAAAGCCAGTTGATTTATTTATCAATTTTTTTTTTTTTTTAGTAACTACATTTGCACACATCCCTCATGGGATTGGAGACGACACGGTTTTTTTTTTTTGTTTTTTTTTAATTAAATGAATAAACCTTGTTAATGTCTTATTTTCTAAATACTGTGGTTTTTCAAAGACTTCGCCGCCATTCATTTTTGAATGAATATCTCTGAACTCTGACATCAATGAGACTTCCAGCTGAACTCCGGAAGAATTACTGACCGAGCAACATTTCTGCAGGTACCAGCCTTGGAAGCAAATTTGCAGTCACAGTAAACATGAATATTTCAGGTTGGGTCATGCAAACTCGGAGAACAGAAACTACATATTTGCATTGGATGATTTTTTTATTTATTTTTTTCCGGTTCGGAGGTGCAGCTATAGTCTGATTCCTGTGTAATAAGCGGTTCCTTATTTTCTCACTTTTCTCTTTATTCAAGCTCATTTGACAAACTGTTTTGGACTCTCCCTTGCCAAACATTACATTTTACAAGCCAGCACTGTTACTTAAGAAAGAACAACAAGGCACAGAAAATTATGCAAAGCAGCATTTCAAGTACTCTCGCGCCAGAGGCTCTGACTTGCATTTCGGAGGCACAAATCAGGGCTCAGCATTTCATGTAACGTTATTGATCCTCTATCAACAAAGGCTTTCGAATTTTTCTCCAGTGACCCATGTGCTTCGACATCCTTTGTACATGCGGCATTGAATATGGATGAGGGTAACCGGTAACACATTTTACTTCTGAAGGAGCATCAAGAGGACATCTGTCAAATTTAGTTCTGGTAAAATGACAAGCAATTACTCTTTAGCCAACAGGAAGAATTCAAAGTATCTTCCATCGCTGCGGTATCTCATCCACCAGACACAACGAGTACAAAAGAACAAACCGAGAAAGAGTCAGAGATGAGGGTGAAAGATGCCAAGAGGCACCTACGCCAATTTCAGAGGTAGACAGCTAATTAATCTCCCGGCAGGAGGGAGGATGTCAAAATAGCAAAGCGTGGACCCGAGACGAGACTGAACCAGAGAATTTTCACGTTATAACGAGCGACGTGATTAACAATAAGAGATCATGACATGTGTTGTATGATGGAAATCCTGGAAAACCTTTGTGAGATGACATGCAAGATGTCAATTCATCAATTTCATCGCCACAACCGGCAACATTTGACTTTTTCCACCTTCATTTGTTCCATTTTCCTCAATAAACCACATTGATTCTCCGATTGGCTGTCAATCAGCTCATGGTGTAGTCCACCTCTCTCGCTAAGTCAGTTGAAATCGACTCCATGAACCTGATGATAGAAAATGGATGCTTGAATGGACCGTCACTCACTTGGATTCTTCCAAAGAGGACATGAGTCACACTTTGGAAGTGCACTTTATCATATTTTGTTCTCACGACATTCTCGTCGTATGACTCACCACTTTCTCACCCACGGCTTCTTTTGCTCACTTTCAGCTTTTTGATCATCAAAAATGAATTTGTACTCACTACCCGTTCAGGTTAAATTCGACAATCTTGTAAATGTGATATTTTTTGGAAGTTGTGCATTCTATAGTTCTCACGTTTTGCATTTTCTTGACCTACCAAACCTGGGAAATCGTCAAATTCCCAATGGGCACCATCCCGTCCGTGGGGAAAATTTGCACCGCCCACACATGCACACAAAAGAGGCTGGCGCCAGTGGGCTCGGCGTAAAAACGGCCGTAACTTCATTTTCTCGCCGGCGCAAGTCTAGTCTAGCATCTTTGGGGCCCTGTTCCTCCTTTTTGGGTGTTTGTAAAGAAATGGAACACCTCAGAGCATCCAGATAAGGCAGAACTTGCGCTAAAGTCAACAGTGGACTCTAGTGATGGGAAAATGAAGCTTTAAATTTGCTTCATGAACCTGTTGTTGTATTTTTGAGTCCTCTAGATGGCACTGTTGGTTTGAATAAAAGCTTTTAAAAATAGCAAGTCAGTGTGTTTTCAGTCCAAAAATACTACAACTGGTTCAGGAAGCAGATTTGAAGCTTCATTTACCCATCACTCGTGGATACCTATATAGAAAAAAAAACTAGAATACAATAATAAATAGAAATAAATGAATCAAAACCATGAAAGCACCATGGAGTCAAGTAGAGTCTCATTTAAGAATCTAAAATAGACACCGCCCTCCAAAAAAAAAATGGATTAGACATCATAAAGGAATTTATTCATCTTCGTTTAAACTTGTATCTCCTGCCAATATTATTTCTGCTCCAATTCTTAGCGAGGTTTTTCAGATTTAGATTTGGGTTTTAAATTGGTCAATTTGGAGCCCGTTTTAGCTTCAGATAGGGTTGAGACTACGGTCCCCGTTCATGACTATTTCATGCATTTTTGGACTCATGTTTAATACAAGGCATAACATAAGTTTGGAACTTTGAGCCGGAGACTTTCTGTCCCTTTGCGCTGATGGCAGCCACGCGAGGAGAGGATTAGTCGCAAAAATGTCAAACACTAACGAGTGACAGTGGACCTCAAAGACTTGTTGATAGCATGTTCCCAAATCACAAACAAGTGCACGTCAACGATGGTCTGTGCGAGGGATGAGGGCAAAGGTTTTAATAATGGAACAGCTCTGCCCTCTTTTGTGTTTCAAGTACGATTAGGAAAAAATCCAGGGTAGAAAGTGCAGTCACGAAACACACTCGCTCACACACACATGGAAGGACACACATTGACACATACAACCAACTCACTCTCCATATGCATTTTTAATATGTGCAATTTCTTTGCTTTCTTGCACAAGTCACTCCGATTTCAAGAATGGCGACTTAAGAAAGAAAATGGAAGACACGTGATAAAGTTGCACAGAAAATAATTGAGAATCACTGCCCTAAATGAATACGTTAAAATACTTTTACATTGTCAGCTTAGAAAGAGCGCTTGATGAACTAATTTCTTTCTATTAAAAAAAAATATATATATATAGCATGGCGTTGAGCAACTGTTGCGGAGGTGTCAGGACTAGTTCGTTTAAGGGCTAACTGTAAACAAGATGGTGTGCCGGTCAGAGCACAGGCAGGAAAGGACAGGACTCCAAGGTTCGATTTAGTATCTTTTGCTAAACTTGTCTTGCAAGCAAACAGACATTGATACACAAATAATATTGACTGATTGATTGATTGATTGATTGAGTCTGTAAATAAACAAGGGGAAATATGAATTAGATACTACTTCCAATACTGTAAATAATATTCAGAATATATTTAGTGAGATACACCGTCTAAACATGAGGGTTCCAAAACATATAAACGTGAACAAATGACTCAGCGAAACAACAGTACAACAGCGCCATCTAGGGGCCACCCAAATAACAACAGTCAGTGACGATGAGGAAAGAACGACACATCTGCAATGCGAATTAATCACGCCTTCGTCAATGTAGCAAGGGGGCGGCTACAATCGCGACACTCGGAGACAACGCATCATCCGATTTGAGAGGAATCCATGCGACTCACGTCACATATTAATGACCGCGAACGGCCGAAGCCTAATGCTAGCGGGCTAATGTGGCTAACTGACTCACGAACATACAAACCATGATTAACTCAACAATACGAGTAAACCTAACTGTACTTACGTTTTTGTCATCAACTCGAGACTTAAATCAGCATCAATGAGGTGAGAAATAAGGATTAACTTGCTAGAAGGCTAATATAGAGCTGGAATGCAAAGGATGCGCCTGACTTAAACCGGAAACAGGAAAATGCATACAAGAACGCGAGAGAACAATGCGCGAACGTGATCTCACGAGAACTAAATTAAAGAGAAAACCGAGCCTTCACTACAGCAACAATTGCTCTTATGTGAACAAGTCACAATAATACATAACGGATGCGTCAGACAAGACGAGAGTCTTTATCGCAACTCCACCTATGCATTACTTGAAGCTGAGAGAGAGCAGCTGGTGCAGCCAATGTTTCCCACTCCCATGATGCATTGCGGCTGCATCTGCCCTGCAGGGAGCTACAGCATAGCGTATATACGGTAATCAATTATTTTCTTGCGTCGTCACCTGCAGGGCAACCTTTACAGTGGCACATGTCAAATTGCAAAAGGAACCCAAAGTTATTGTTTGCCGCAATGTTAAATGAATGCTTGTGTGACCATTGGACATTACATTTTCATCTACTCTTATCTACTGTATATCTCAGTACGTGTCGATTAGAGCCAGCTTGGTTTATGGCACTTTACCGAGATCTTGTGGTCAGCCAGATGTTTATTGATCTGCCAGAGCTCCCTGGAATTTCAAAGCCCGTCCTGGGCGCCGCTTGTAATCGATCAACGTACAAAGAGCAATGCAAGCTTCGCTTTAAGGGAGGATGGATTGGGAGTTAGACATTGTTTTATTGAGGCAAATTCACCCACATGCGTTGATGAGTTTGATAAATGGCTTTGTATTGATCTGTCAACAGATAAATGTAATACTACCTCAAAGTAGGAGGCAGTCAATTACGAGCCCCATGCAGTGCGGAGTTTCTGACGGAGATGCTCTGTTACATTGGTCAAAGTGTACACACGGTAGCAAAGAGACAAAGCGTCGTTATAAAAATCAAACTAGATGTCATCTATTAGGAGTTCTTACCACGGTAACTCAGGACTTGCGTGAAACTTAAAGATTGGTGATTTGCGATAAATTAGCAGGAAATTGGAACACAAACTAAAACACGTATGTTGTTGAAATGTCGGGACAAGTACGGCACAAGTAAAGAAATCCGAGTAAGGTTATTTGTTGTTGTTTTTTTTTTTTTTATTTCAATTATTTAGTTATTTAATAAAAAGGGAGATTTGTGGACAGTGACACTATGTTGGGATTTAACCTCTATAAAAGGGAGGCCATGTTATGAGGAAATGCGTTCTAAAAGCTATAACGCATGGGAAGTGTGTGTTTTCCGAGCGTTTTATCAAGGAGGAAGTTGGGTGTGATCCAGAGAGGCTTGCCTGCCAATCCGAATGAAGTGTGCACCGGAGCGGGTCGTCGGGCTGCACCTGCTACCCGTCTTTGTGCTGCCAAGTCCAGCAATGGGGATTCACTCAACATGGAGGTGCGGCAGAAGCAAATGTTTCTGCAGTAGTGTAGATACTTGCGTTGTGTACAAAGCAACTGTTGTCTCGCAACGTGTTTCACAAATGGCCCACCAGGATTTCTGCTCCAACAGAGAAAAAAAAAGAGCAGTAGGAAAAAAACTAGTTGCTCGTTATGGAACTCCAGAAAGTGTCATTTTTAGAGAACTGGATGTGCGACTGATTAAGATTTTCGGTCGTCTATTAGTTTATTATAATATTAGCAAGATGTCAGTAAAGGCATCAACTCGGTTTTGAAGCACCTCTCAGCCGATAGTTTTATCGCTCTAATAACAACTGTTTAGTTTCCTTGCTTTTACTCTCAAGTGCCCATTTTCCAACAACTAGCAAAACCGCCGTAATCAACTCACTGTTTGCACCAGACCAGACACGGAGAGACGGACATTTTCCTCAGCTGGTGAGGGAGGACATTGAACCGCTAACGAGACAAACCTCGCTCTACGGACTCCCAAAGTACTTTTGGAGATGAGACCTGACACACACACACACACATATATATATATATATAAATAAATATATATATATATATATATAGGGGTGTGTTGACTTTTTTACATCCTCTGTGTCCAGCTAGTGTATCTGCATACATACACAAAAATGTCCGCAAGTATACCATATGTCACTGAAGACGTTCTTTCCCCAAACATCTGTCTTTGAATATATTGTGTATGAATTATAAATGTGAAAAAGGTTGCCTCCAGTACACAAGGACAGTCGCATGCCTCTGAGTCAGATCGATAAATAATTTACACAGCTTTAATGGCCGTATCCTTACGATAAGGTTCATTAAATGTTTGGTTACAAAACAATCAAGGACACTTCCAGTGGTGTGATGCTTTATTGCATGTAATTAAAAAGGCAAATTAAGTGTTCAGTGTCGCGGGCTTCGCTTCATTACCTCAATTTTGCCGTCAACTCCGGGCGGTATTAAAAGGAGCGCAGATGCCCGTTTTATTGTTTTGGATGCGCCACTTAATTATGAAACACATTCACAGGAGACACACGTGCACACAAGGTATTGAATTTTACGTATATTTGTGATTGGATGTCAATGCGCGATTGATTCCGAAACATCCAAGCTATTTGCTCCTCCAGTTGATGGATGGAAAGTTTTGACTTTGATTTGAAAAACGTGAGAACAAAATCATAGACAATAACACTTTCAGAAAAAAAAACAGGAAATGTGGGAGCCAGACACGAAAAATGTATTATCCCCACTCAGCTACGTTGCTATGACAACACACCTACAGCTCCCTTTGTTTTTTTTTTTAATCAGAGCAATCTCATGTGCAAATGAAGCCAAACAGCAAAGTCATTTTGTGTCTCAGAAGCTGCTGCGTGAAAAACTTTTTACAGTAAGCTCCGCATCTGTCTCACAATAGCGTTGAATGTGGTAAAAGGTCACACAGGTGGGATTCTGAGTGTAGTCACTGAAAGAGCAGCCGGTCAGCACCTAAGTTAGTAGTAGTGGTAATTTCTTCTAGTTTCTTGAAGTTTCTTATTCTTATGACCTTCTCATCCCTAATAAAATGAACCTGAATAAAATGTCGTAGCATCTGAGAACACGCGTCTACAAAGGCGGGCACTGGTTCCTCATTAAGCTCAAACGGGCTCCCTGATGCTTCAGGTCAAGTCACTGGTAGTACCCAATGGAGAAACATCAGCCATGATACGTATTAAGTGAACCTCTGGGGAGCTTGCAAGACAGAAACAATGTGACAGTGTGGGAAAAAAAAGTGCATTATGTCAGCGTAGTTCCCGTTCACATCATATTAAAATGCACTTTGAAGCAATGAGGAGGATAGTTGGTTCCATGGCCGCGCTCGTAACTCAAAATGCTTCAAAATGCTCATTCGAGTGCCACACACGCAAACACACACACACACTCTTGGTGTCCGCAAATGATGATTAAAAAGTTTCCATTTGCTTGCGTGCTAGTTGTCTCGACGCTGATCACGTCACTTTCAGCTGATCAGAATTAAAAAAAAAAAATTATATATTCATGATGGGTTATTTATTTATTTATTTATTTGTCATTTATTTATTTATTTATTCATTTATTATTTTTTTTATTTTTCATGTGTTTTTATGGCTACAAAGCAACAAAATCATCCAGAATTTACAGAGACATTGCAAAAAAAAAAATAATAATTGATGTACCGTACATTTTATTCTATGCAACTCTGCAACACATCCGGAAACAGTAAAGGTAAACACAGCTAAGTGGAAGAAACGTTCTGGTAGTTGTCGTGAAATTAGTAACATGTAACAACGGTAATGCCGGCATGATGGAAATATTTTAACATGGAAAGTGGAGAGAGACAGCGCTCCGGCGATTGAATGTGGGCAAATTGAGCATTTCACGTGGTGGAAAGGAGAGGTTCCAAATCATTTTCAAAAAATCTAAACTAAAACTGACACTCAGGAAGCATTTATTTGCGCTTTTTTTTTTTTTGGTCAAAACTTTGAAATCACATTCACCAAGATTACCAGCATCATTGCTTCAAATCAAATTGATTTACAGGCACCATTTTAGATTTAAGATTAAAAGGTGATTTTATCTAAAAAAAAAAAAAAGGAAATATTGCGAGTAGGGATGAGGTTTGTTATCTCCCAAGTCATGTTTCTGTTATCTAATATAACAGCTGAGTCACGCTTACAGCCAAATGGATTTTTTTTTTAAAGGGATGGACAGACAAGGTAAGAAACTGTGAGATTACCAATTTACCCAACTCCCACACTTGCTTTTCTTTCTCACCCACCCTCCTTAGCGTTAAGTTAAATGACTGTGTTGTTGCTCATTCCATGAGAGAGAGAAATGCAATGCAAAGTGCGGTGCTGGACAAAGTTTCAAAAGACACCCAAGCAAAACTTGGCCAGCCCAACTCCACATTGTGTATGCACTCAGCATCACTCTTGTCTGTAGCATCCTGGCAACCTAAGAACTGTGCGTGTGCGCGCGCGTGTGTGCGCGCGCGCGCGTGTGTGCAGCAGTCTGTCTGCTGGCCCTTCATTTGCTTGCCAAATGAAACACTTACACCATCATCCAGCATGAGCGTTTGTTCGTTTTCCTAAATAGCGAATAGCGTTAATTGACACACACACACACACACAAATATATATATATATACAAAATTAAAGCGTTAAATCTGGAGATTGATTAACATTAAAATGTCTCTATTTTATTATTATTCACTGCCATCTGCGTCAAGAGGTTATTGCCTGTGGACTGGCCATTTGGTACTAGGTCACGCAGGGAGACTAAACAAAAAAATATTGATTGATCATCAAAGAAAGACGTTGTATTTTGAAAATCCATCTGTGTCCCAAAACTCTCATCTCACAAAGCATTCAAGGTCAAAAGAAACAACACAAGTCATGAGATTTAATTCACAGCAAGTCAAATATGCAGCCCTCTGATTTTGTGTTAGAGCATAGCCTCGTGTGAAAATAAAGTCATTTGTTTGCAGTTACTGCAGGAGTAAAACTATCAATAATTTGATGAATGTGTTCCCCTTTATAGGCAGTTTCCTTCAACTCAGAAGTCATACACACCACCTGTGGGCAATTTATGTGAACTGCTGAGGTGTTCATGCAATTCAAATTAAACCCTACACGAACTGAAAAAAAGCTCGACGGAACTCATAATCATATTTATTCAGAAATTGCATGTGGGCCCAGTCTTACTCGGAGGGCAACGTGGACTCTGCGTTGGCGATCAAAAAATGCCATCTTTGAGGATCACTGACGCCACCTGCTGGATATTACAGGGAGGTGCATACAAAAACTGGTGAATTAGTTTATTGGGTGGACGTTTAGAGACAGCAATAGTGTACTGCATGAATCTCGATCTGAAATCACGGGACAGTGTTGTGGTTATATAAGGTCAGCCATGAATGAGAAACAGGGGAACTTTCTTCTTGATGTGATTATGTTATTGGGATCACAAGTTGATTTAATTCAGAGCAACTCAATTAAAACAGTAGTCGTAAAAGCGTTCAGTCTTCACAGACTGAAGACAGCCATCAGTTTCTTTCATTCCCCTCAGAATGAAACAAAAGTTTTAAAACTGAAGGAAAAATTTTTTTAAATGACCATCTTGTACACTATGAATTGTTTTTGTTCAGTTGCGCCCCCCTGATAATGGTCTCCCGTAGTAGTCATGGCCTTACTGCACATTGTAATTTGCCATATTAATAATGTTCAACTGGTGTCGCTGCCAAATGTGGCTTCTATGGTAATTTAATACCGAGATGGGACTGAATTGTAAAATGAAGGCATCTAAACCACAACTTTGACATTTTGAATGTGCTCCACGAATTGTGTAGGTAGCAACATCAATATGTTTCATATTTTAGTCGAAAGTGCTGGTCAATTTTAACACTGGACTTCCACTTTGCACTCGTTTTAGTTAGATATTTATTAGTATTTGGTATTATAATATTGTGGCTTTTATTGGTTCTATTTGTCTAAAAAGACCATCGTTCCTTTTGTTAATACCCAAGCTCGGTAGCTAGATAGGTGACATACAGGTTTATTTTCCGAAACATTTTCCCTCGTACCGCCCCTTTATGCAAATTACCTTCTGTGTCCGGAAATGAACAGTCCCGTGATGTCAGCTAGCGCAGTGTAGCATCGGAATGAGCCGATGTCCGCAGCTCCTGGTTCTGCACTGGCAGAGACCGGCGGAGTTCCCCGGTCGTCGGCTAATATCACTTCAACCAGTAGCTGAGCCATTTCGCTCCCCCGCGGACGTTAAGGGCGAGTGAATAGCGCTCACGTGACATGACGGGATGCCATTCGGTTAGCAGGTTGGTGTGCTATACAGGCTAGCGGGCTACTTAATACTTACATTCCGCTACTCGCTTCATGGGAGTCATGTCGCGCTTTGTGCTGACGCAACTGTCTGATTTTGGGGACTATACCGGCAAGACTGAACTGTACGAGAGTTTAAAAAACGAGCCTGACAACGGGCTGGCAAACGTTCGTCTGAGCCCTAATGGACGTCACGTTCATGTCATCCTCCACAAGCCGAAGGTCGGTCTTGTGACTCTGGACAAGTATGAAAAACTTCAGCCGGTTCAAGTTCAGAGGAAGCTGGATTTGTGTTCCGCACGAAGCGTTCCCATTGTGGATATTTTATATTTGGACACGAATGACAATAAGAATGGCGCCAACAGGGACTTTGTGACTGTGGCTGTGATTTACGAGAATGGACATGCTGAGTTTTGGCAGTTTCAGGATCGCAAAGGAGGCTGGAGTCTCCTGCAAACAGCCAACTTGTGTAACAGTCCCCGGGCCCGAGTTGTGTCTGTGTGCTCCTGCTCTAATTTAATCATCTGGTGTGAGGAGAGGCCCCCCTCCGAGAGCTCCCCTGTGCTCAGCTCTTCCCGGAATAAACTGAGACATTGTATCTGCAGGAGGGACTTTGAGCTAGTGGAGGGGGCTGTCATTTTAGGAGGGGTGAAAATCGCCCTCCACAACAACCCTCGATTCACTGTGGTCGCCTCGGGGCTGCATGTGTACCTCCTTCCGGACGTCAAATTGAAACCACTGAGAAAATTCTTCCTCTCTTGGTACCCTCGCCAGAACTTCTTCCGGATCAGTACAGTCTGTAAAGCCACCCCCTTGAAAAAGCAGTCCGCGAAGGAGTCGGACTTTAGGAAGCTGATCACCGACTGTTTAGGGTTTCTGTCAGCTCTTGACCCCCCTGAGATCCTCCATGTCTCTCCTTCGGCTTGTGGGGGTTTGCTGCTGCTTCTCAACACAGGCTGGGTGTGTCTCCTACATATTGACGGGATGCTGCGCCGTCTATACAGGATGGCGGACTCATGCGCGCTTAAGTACGCGGCACACACTAGCCTCTGTACGTACCAGGACATCTTGGTGCTGGTCTTAGGCCAAAATCTCCATCTTATTGACTCAAAGTGTGGCAGAGAGCTGGAAACAATAGTACTAAACAGGGAGGGGATTTTATTTCCCATGAACACTGACGGATCACCCCACTTGTTTTCAGAAAGTGGACTTTTTAAAGTGGTGCGCCAGGATATGGATACTATAAGCCAAAGATTGAATTCGCCTTCTTTCACTGTAGCTGAGAATATACATTCTGGAGCTCTCCTGGTGGAAGCTGTGTTTGAGGAGGCGTGTAAATATTACCAGCAGAGGAGCCTGAGTAGCACCCAACTCACTGTGGACACCTTAAAGAAAGGAGGGAGGTTCCAGGCGCCCATCACTTTGGCATCCATCCTCAGTGACTATCTCAGCTTGAGGCCCAAGCAGAGAGCAGAAGAGCCATCCCAAAATGGAGAAATCGGAGGCAATTTCGGGGAGGACAAGCTGAAAGTCTCACTGGAGCCTGAGCTGAAGGCCTTGGTTGGTGTAGAGGAGCTAAAGTGGACTCTGATGAGGGGCAGCATGAAAGAAGTTGAGACGCTTTGTGAGAGTCTAGTGGAAAAAGAAATAGCCCGGCTGCTGTCGTCCTCCGAGCTGCATCAGGATGACCTGCTCTTCCTCAACTCCATCTTTGGCGTTTTCCCCTGCCAAGCGTGGAGGGCGGCACAAGCTGCTCTTCAGCTCCACTACAATGGGGATGGCTCTCTGTCCAGCCTGGCGCCTCCAGACATGTGGAAGACCGTCCTCAGTCCCGCGCCAAGCTTCCCAGGCTCGCTACTTACAAATGGCGGGTCAAAGCAGAGGAACAGCCCCAAAGCGGATCGCAATGCCAACACATCCAAGTTGACAAGCCCCCCTTTGTCCGTCTTCGAACTCCTCTGCCATTCGGTTTTAAGCTTCCAGCCCACCTGGCTGCCACGCTTCCTGGAGCTCAGCCAGCGACAGCAGGGCTCAGCCGGACTGGGGCTGAGCCTGGCCGCTACTTCTTGGAGCTTCTCCGCCGGCAGAGGAGACAACGGGGGCAACAACGTGCCTCTCTACAAGCGCACCTTGAGCGTGCTGTCGTCGGCCAGAACAGATCGGGACCAGTTGCAGGAACTTGAGGTGGAAGTGCTGATGGTCAGCGGGCGGCCCAACGCCATCCTCCAGGCGCTGAGGATTCTGATTGGACAGCAGCAGTGGGAGGAGGTGACCCAGGTGGCCCAGAGGTTCTGCAAGCAGAGTCCCCTGCTGAACAAGGAGATCTTCACCACACTACTGTGTGAGGTGACCCAGCACCGAGAATTGGACCCCTACCTGGACCTGCTGTGGTCCCTGTGTCCCGAGGACCTCACCGTCACCACCATTCTGAACCTGGTGCTGAAAAACCTCCCGCCGCCCAGCGCCCCGTCCCCCTCGCCCCTTTCAATGGCCTTCAGGCCCGCCGCCTCACCTGCTCCCTTTGCTGACCCACAGAGTAGTCACGTAACCATCGGCCTCCTCAAACCTCTGCTGAGAAAAGTTCTCCAGAGGGAGACCAAGCCCAGCCAGCGCTACGCCGACATCCTCCAGTCCCCCTCATTCCCTCCTCCTGCGCCCCCCCGCATGCCTACCGAACCATCCAGAACCAGCACAGGCTCACCCCGGGACGGTACCGTGCTACCTGGTTCTACCTGCTGACCATCTGTGATGTGACCACACATACTTTTTAAAGACTCTCACCGTGTTGCCATGTAAATAATTCCGCTCATTTTAACGTGTACATAGTGCACCCGTGAAGTCGATTATCCCTTCGTTACATGCATGTGGATGACAGTTCATTTTGGCTTGCCACCGTTAATGAAGTGTTTCAAAGTATAGTAACGACTTATATGACTAGCTCGGGGCTGCCTTCACACAAACACTGGTATTTTTTTTTTGATTAAGAGCCAGCTAAGTGCCGAGAGAAGTTTTGAGTTTCCATCTCAGTTCAGGGCCTTCTGTGAGTAGTTTACATGTTCTGTGTCCTATAGCGCCCTCTTACATTCCAAAAACAAGTTGATGGAAAACATGAAATTGCCCAAAGGTGTAAATGCATCTAATGTCCATATACGACGTTCCTGACAGGCATTGGTGCATGCAGACTCTGGCCCAAAATCTGCTGTGATCAATGACAAGGGCTATAAAATATGAATTTCCTTTTTTTTTTTTTATAATGAAAATAAATGTATTATTCATGCATTTTTTGGGGGGGAGGAGAGGTAATTGCACCTTTTCCTTTGTTTGGCTAATGCACTTGATGAGTTCAAATAAATATGTTTGTATGAACAGGGAAGAATTTCAATAGAGGGCTTTGAAAATGTAGTTTCGAAAAGTTTGTCCCTGCATGCTCCACAGTGTCCAATGCTGTCATTGTGCACAACACCCCCCCCCCCCCCCCCCAACACCCACAACCACCTCGCCTTCTGCCTCCTCCCCTTTCCAGCTCACGAGACATTCCTGACAGATGCCAAAGGAAAAGGGACCAATAGTTGAGACTTTAAATTCAATTTGGGTGTAATTCCAGCTTGAGAGCGAACACATGGTTTCACAAAGTGGCCTCCATCCCCCTGGTTTGCCTACGACCTCAGTCGGTCGTGTTTGCATTAAGGTATTCAAGTGCCATGTTTGGTCATATTGTATGCGGCATTTAACAAAGACATTTGTAGTCCAAAAATGTTCATCTTTTTGCTTTAACTGCTGCAACACATTTGGCGCCACAGTAATCAGCTGAGTGTTGTGACTAAATTTTAAAACTCCTTCAATGTTCATTATTAATGTATTAAGTCTCCCCTTATGTAAAAAAAAAACAAAAACGTATGTCTATGCTATTAAACTGTGCTTTTTCAACCTCAAATGCTGCCCGTTTCGTCTCGTTTGCTCATGATTTAGCCAAGTTGTTCTTAATATACTGTGGTTTTGAATAATGAAATGTAGTAATCTTGGTAAAAACTAAATATAAGATTTTTAAAATGCAATTATCATTTTTACATGTACTAAAACCGAAGACATGGATTTATTTCTGGGTGTGCGGTCAAAGCATACTTGTACGAAATAAAGGGATTTCTGATTCTGGTTTCTGTAGCTGATATTTTAAGCTTTCTGATCAGCAGAGGTGAGAGGCAGGGCATCTCAATCTCACAGCCAGTGGGCAGGTTCCACATGACGATGTAAAGGATCACAGCAACAGTCCAAATGTAGAACCAATATGAGTGTCCCAGGAGATGCCTGATGGATTCTTCCGCTATGCTTGCAAATAACATCTAAGGGACACATCATTAGGTACACTATATAAATATGCATTGTTCAATAAAGAAGTTAAAAAAATGTCAACTCGTCACACTTGTCACGTGACTCTGCGACACCTCAGTGGTGTGTCAAGTTTTTCTTTTTTTATTATAGGATTTTTAATTTACAAACCATATTGGCAGAGTACATTGTTCATATAAGACAAAATATAATCACAAAACAGAACAAAAGAAATGAATAAAAAAAAAATGACATGAAAAATTTATGTAAGTAAATGTCTTTTTCATTCATTTTTTTTAAACAACCACATTCATGTTGCATTTATCCATACATGTATCATATGTTCACTCGTGCTTTATTATACTGTACTGGATTTTGTCAAATATTTATTGTGTGTGTTGATTGGTTTAATTCTACCGTATTTATAAAATGCTCAATAGATTTTCTGTTCTAGTAGAAAATGGATACACATATATTTTAATGAACATTCAGGGAAAAACCATCGACAAAAATCAAAAGATTACAGCCTGTTTGTTAAAAAGGAGCCCGATTGCTCGGATGGAACAACTCTTGTGGAGCATGAAAATAATTTCTCTGCGAATGTAAGATATTTCGAGGTCGTTTACAACCTACTCAGCAGTTTTGTACCCATCTATTCCATACACATATTCACAACATTTCGACAAGCGCTAGATAACATGACCACTAAAGCGCTTCTCAAATGTTGGGGGTGCGGTGCGATGCTGAGGGGGGTGCGTGTGAACCTGGGTAACATGCTTGTTTTCCCCGCTGTCCTACAATAAAGTGTAATTGCACATCCACTCCACTAGTTGGCAGGCAGTGTTTTTGTCAACGATGATGAAAATATTTCGTTAACGCCCCTTTTTTTCATGACGATAACGTTTTCATTGACGAGACGAGACAGGACCATCTCTTTCTATTGTGCATGTCAACCGTCGTTGAAAAATTGCGATGCTGTTGCAACCTATACTCGTTTGGGCACGCCCACCACCGGGACAACACGCAGGGTGCATGCGCCGCACACGCGCAGTCGCTCGCGCCGGCGCAACAAAACACCAACACGTCTCCGCTCACACACACCGACACGCTTTCCTTTGGCACACCATGGCGACAGTGACACTCGGTAGGCTACTTGGTTCTGATAACAGCAAGCTGTTACAAGTAAAGAAGACATGTTGGAGAGAGTTTGTACTTCGTATTCGAACAAGTCTACTACAAGTCCATGTTGTTAACACATTTGAATTGCGTAACGGAAAATAATTGAGAACTACCGCCAAAATCAGTTAGAAAATATCAAGTGTATACGATTGCAACAGAATTAGTCAGTAAATTGTTGATTTTCCAAACGTGCAACTTGACATGAATTTGCCCGAATATAGCAACATTTGGACTAATGCAGGCGTGTAGAACCTCCAGCGTGTAGCCTGGAACAAAATTGCTTTAATCCACTGACCAAAAATGTCAAGTATGGGTTAAAACGGGGAAAAACAATGTGCACTTCCGTTTAAGGTTATTGCTATACAGTATGTGCTGCCAGAGTGCTTTGCGGAATTCCTTTTTTTTTTCTAAAATTGTCCACACTGAAGTGAACGGCATTGTCGCTCTTGAGATGGGGATCATGTTGTCACTCCGTCACTCCGTGGTTCTAATTGTTGTCACTGGAAATGACACCAGGAGGCCAGAAATGCTCTGATGGGTCATCACAGATCAATACATTTCAATATTTGAAGCACTTTTTAACCCACCTTTATCCACAGAGCACATTTTGCTTCCTGGTTTGAGGTAACAATATGAAACTGTTGCTAATCTTATCCATCCCACCACCAAATTGGATTAGAATATAATTAGTTGAAAGGAAATTAATCGTGCCACCTTCTTGTCTAAATTATGGTCTGTAATTTCTTGCTCATTCAACTCTCCCAGCCACTCGTGTCGTGTCCAGGTGTTCCTCATTGTCTCATCTGTTTGCTCCCACTCAATTCCCTGGTCTCTTTCATTGCTTGCTGGTTCATTGTCCTAGTCTCGTCTTGTAGCTGTTACTCGTGAGTCGGTTGGCAGCTTTGGTTTGTTACTTTGCTTTAGACTTGTTAATTTAGTATTTGATCCCATGTTTTGTTTGCCTTTTTTTTCCCAATTTATTTTGGGAAAATAAATAAATGTACCTTTCGTTTTTGAGTAAATCCTGAAATCCTGCTTTGTCCCCTTGCTTCCTTGCTGTCGGCTCTTAACTCAACCATGCCAACATCAAGGCGTGGTGGGATGTTCCTTTAAAAAAAAAAAAAAAATCATTTTGGACTCGCACATCTAATCACGAGAAACAATCGGTCCAAGAAAGGTTAATTTCTTGAAACTTCACGAGAGCCCAAAATCAACTGCTGGCCAGGTGTCTAATCACAGGCAGCTATGTCTTAACTACAAAATGTGTGATGAGATGTGTTGCGTTGAGAATGTCTGAATGACAAAAAAAAAAAAAATGTGAATAATTTCTTAGTACAATATTCGAATGGAGCCGCTGCCTGAAAGTTTTATATTGCTGTCAAACCTTGCAGCAAAATCGGAAGCCTTTCGCAAATCAGTCACACGACACAATAGTCAGCGGTGATTTGCACCCAAAATGAAACAAGACTCGATGCATCCTGTGCGGAGTTTCCGCATTTATTAGTGATGGGTAAATGAAGCATGAAATGTGCTTCACGAGCCAGTTGTCGTATTTCTGGGCTCCAGCAGATGGCACTCTCTGCTCAACATTGGGCTGAAAACACACTGACTTGCCATTTTTTAAACCCTTTATTTAAATCAACAGTGCCCTCTACAGGATTTAAAAATACAACAACTGGTTCGTGAAGCAAATTTGAAACTTCATTTTCCCATCACTATCATTAATTACTCGATACAGCTTCGAAGCCTGGGGACGTTTTATTTAAAAAAAAAAGGGGAAAGATTTGTCTTTTTTTTTTTTTTACATTGAAAGCATGAAAAGCTGTCTTTGCTTTTCTTTTGAATAAAAGAATAGGAAGACCACTCTGGTGTAAATGTACTCACTCTATGTCGTCTGAGTACTTCATTCTCCTGTAGTGCTTTGCTAGTTTCATTGATAATATGATGCTGGGGATAAAGAAGGTAACACACCAGCCAAGACTGAACCAGAAGGCATTCTAAAGGTAAGCAAAAAACACGAGGGTCCAATCACAAATAAGTTATTTGGATCTGACAATTTGACCTTTTTCCTGTATTGTGGTTTTTGCTTACCAGAGATGACACAAGATAGAAACAAACGATGGTCTGAGCAGAATCCATAATCTCAGCCAGAGGATAACAGCGGCCAAAATCCTCCTTAATCTGATGAAAAAAGTGTCCCAAAAAAAAAAAAAATACATTTGTTCATTTCTAGCTAGCATGGTAATGTCATTTTTGGAGTAGCTTATTTGCTAGCTACATATGTTGCGAAATGTGCTATATAAATAAAGTTTAAAAGTCCATTTTTTTTAACTAGTTTGTTGGTTACTTTACTGTCATAGCTTGCATGGCAGTTGCAGTACTTTGATAAGAAGGCATTTAGTTTATGGCTAGCTTGTTTGTTATGCTTATGCTGCTTTCCAGAAAGGTGGGAGTTCACCGACCCGTTGCGACCTCAAAGAATTCCAGGTGAACGTAAACAACAAAGATGGCTGATTCTCATTTTTTTTGGGTTCTAGTTCATCACAATGCATTCTGACCTTTCCATTTCATAGAATAAATTCAAGATAGCAGGACTGACTAGGTTATTATTAGTAGCTAGTTTGCTAGCTAGTTCATTAACTTATTTTATTTGGCATTGTTTCTTTTTTTTTTTTTTTTAAACATGGACATCTATTGTTTAAATTCCTTACCATATGTCGGATACAGTTTAAACTGGGGGTCAGGTGAGTTTTCAGGAAGGTTTTAATCTCCTGTGAGTGACAAAGCATATTGAGAAGAATATCAATAAAAAAAAGAACAGAACCATATTCCGCAAATATTCTTTCCATCGTGCAATCATGACCAATGAGTGGATTCTCCAAATATGTGAAATTCTGGGTAAAGCCTCTAAAGTGAATTATTAACAGCAATGGTCAGTATTACATAATATAATAAATAACATCAAGGAAACAAGGACTCCCCCGCTGATTTTTGATTTCTTAACGGGACAGTTGATTGAGCTTGATATTGGCACTGATATCAAAGTTTTGCATGTCAAAATGATAGTACGAAACTCCACCCACCTAAAAGACTCTTTATGGGCTTTTTTGTGATGAGATTTATGACAAATTGGCGCGCCCCCTTTTGATATTGCTCGCTTTGACAGTTGAGTTCATAAATTGTGCAAGTTCTTGAAAAATGGGCCATCCTGGCTGGATGATCCTTTTAAGAAATTGGCAACATTATTTTAACACTGATAGATTACAAGAAAAAAAAAATGAAGTGGCATTTCATAGAGCGAAATAAGTATTTTATTCCTGAAGCAACGCTGCTTTCCACAGACCATTGGCATAACCTCACTGCGTGCTCATTTTCTATCATTATTGCAGTCAAGCTGCCACAAAAATCACAAGACTGTTCATTTATTTCTCAGTATGAAAGCTTTCGAACTCAGTCCCCGCGGCGAATGTGTTGCCTTCACTCACAGCCTTAATGTCCTTGTTTTGGAGAGCATCGTCTGTGTTCTCCAACGTCTGCCCCAAACTCTACAGGGAGATAAGTAGAGTTACGCATTTAAGACAGGCACATCCTCGTGTGCGCATTTAAGAGGGGGTCACCTGTATTTTGTCTGAAGCTTGAATGACTTTGCGCTGCAAAGGAAAACAGATGGTGAGGCAACGATGACATCGACAGGGTAACGATGGAATTCAAGGATGCAATGCAAGTTTAAATTGAAATCTCATGTGCGTAATAATAATCTAATCTTAATCGTAATAGTAATCTAATCTTTTTAGTTTATTATTCAGTTAGTTAACCATTAGCTTTTGTGTGTGTGTCATCTTCAACAACGCTTATCTTATTAACTCATTTACTGCCATTGACCACTAAAGACGTCAAAGATCCATTTAATTTTTTTATTCTTTTTTTTTTTACTCGGCTGGTAGTAAATGAGTTAACCATCTTGGTCCCAACTTAGATTTTAACTTGTTAAATGTATTAGTTTGCTATATAAAAGCAGGGGTTGAGGCGCAGGCCACGCACGATTTCTGGCCTGATGTCATTTTCTATACGGTCCTGAATGGCCTTCAGATCAGCGGCTGCCTTGGTGAATATTGGTTGTAGTTGTGCTGATGCCTGAAGGGTGACAAGATTGATGGACGTGTTATCGTTCACTGTGATCGTTCCAGAAACTGATGTCGGTGAAGTGACTCACGGATGCGGCGTTTGACTCAAAGTTATCAATTGTGCTTTGCAGTGCAGTAGTGTCAACCTAATGGAGTAAAAACAGACGACATGGGAGATCACACACACCTTTCATGACAATCGACTCGATTAGTTACTCTCATGACAGCTTGCTAGATTTTTTTTTTTTTTTCTACTTAACAATGTTGTAATTAGAACATGTATATATTTGGGGGTTTGCAAATATTGACTGTTGGCAAAAGCATTTTCGCCTTAAATACACAAATCAGCCAGGATGTCCACCAAGATTATGGAGTGAGTACGACCAAGAAAATGGTGTTATGCTGTCAACAGTCTTTTCATAAAACGCTTCCACTGATGTTCTTAAAATATAGAAATCATTTTGTTAAAATAAATTTTCTTGAAAATATGGCTGTTTCATGCCCAAAGTTAGTGCATTTTTTTTTTTAATGTGATCTTTTTTATATCAAAACGTAGCACTTTCATAAAGCATGGCATTTTCATGACAAATGTTAATGTTGGATTGTCTGAAAATATATCATGATGAAAGAAAATACATGGCAAAAATCTTCACATAATTGATGACCTTTGAAATGCTTTGGGTGGTCAAATAAATTCTAAAATTATTATTTTTAAACTAAAAAATTATTAAGACCTGATAAATTGCCAAAATGCCCACCCCCACAAAAAACTGCTATGGACGTGATCACCTAAATTGGGGAATGTGTTGCAAGGATATTTGGCTTTGTTTTGATATATGCCCCAAAAATAAAATGAAAATGTTACCTTTATTCATTTTAAATGCTGTATGTCTGCCAACAAACACGAGGGATGTCATTATCAAGTACTTTTAGAATCGGCTAAAATTTCATTTCACACTGAAGTGAAATACAAAAACACATTTTTCTGCGATAGTTTCTTGACCCATAATCGCATCTTATTTGCCATTGTTTAGTGATCAAAAACACAATTGAGCAACAATTAAGCCAGATCACATGAGATTGACCACCACCCTTTTTGAGAATGATTAAAGTTAATGGCTTTGTGATTGTGAACTCGATTGTTAAAATAGTTGGCAATTTATTTGACAATACCACCGTAGTTGTCGATTAATTTTCTCTAAATCAACAACACGCAGGAGAAATTCTGCCCTATTTAACGTGGGTGGACAGGCAAATAAATGAATAACCGCTGTAAATAATCTTGATAGAGCAGAACCTTATGTCATATTTGACTAAATTCTCCACGCACGCTCGCACACACACACATTTTTAGCGCACCTCTGGCTGGTTACTCTGTACACTGTTGAGTCTGTTTTTCATTTCAGTGGTGAAGATTGTGGGGACGTTGATGTTGGCATCATCGACTGGCTTAGTGTGCTGTGCACAAAGAAGATGTGCTTTAAGTTACGCACATTATCATAACCAAATGCCAGAGTGGAAAGAGCGGACACTTACCTTGTCTACCTGAAGTTGCTCATCAATTTGAGATCCCATACTTGAATCCAACCGGAGCGTGGACCACAGAGGCTTGTTTTGCCCACAGTCCCTGCAAACAAAATTGCGGTCTACTTGACTCTCTACCTATACCAAGTTTTATATGTCAGTCAAAGTGACACCGTTATTCAGTCTTAAGGTTGCATTTGCATTCAAGAATGAAATGTAGAGTTCAAGCTTATGCCTCGCTAGGTAGAATTGAAGTGCTACCGCAATGGGTAGAACAGTAATTGGTAAATGGGATTTCAATTGTATTGCTTTTCCACCTACAAAGAACTATCATCATTGACTAATTTGTCCCCGATTGTCCAGTTCAGTCGTTTGGTTGCTTCGCTCGATGTAAATTTGGCGATAAGCAACAACGCAATCCTCTCGTGTTAGCAATGTTCTTATTGGAGAGGAGTTAACTAATGATGGCACTTCAATTTATAGAATGTAGATAGTCAATTTTTGATCAAATAGTATTAATGGTACTTAGTGTATTTACCATTTTTAGTTTGTAATTATTACAAAGGTTTCATAATGAACAATACACAGTTTATGCTGTCGCAATTGATTTTGCCTGTTGGCGTTGTCCTCGACAGCCATTATTGTTTTGTCTCTGGGCCCTACTGGACAATTGCACACCCCTGATCTATAAATTAAAGTATTAACTCGAGATTTTTTTTTCAGTTAACTCACTTCAAAAATGAATTTGCATATCTTGCAAAGCCAAATTCAAACACTGGACCATATTAGCCGTACATCTTTAGCACATCATCTCAGAGCATATTAAACGTGCATTTTAATGTTTATCTACCTGTAAATGTCAGAGAGGTTGAGACTGGAATTCAGCTTTAACATTTTAGCCAAATTCAATTGTGGATACGCAGTCTGAGCAAACTGTCAAGAGAGAAGAGAAAGCATGTCACTTATCTGCATGTTACGTGTTTTGGAATCATTTTGCACACGCCTTACATTCAGCAGTTCACCGCTGCTCCATGGTTCACAGACCAGCGTGTGAACGTTGCCCCCCACCAGGAAGAAGACGGTCACAGCCGCCATTAACAGCCATGAGAACAGGAAGCTCAAACTTGCCCCGCTGAAAACGAGAAACTGAGACAGTTCCTTCTTTGCGAGCACAAACAGCGGCAATGTTTTTTCATCTCTTTCTTTGTGAGCAACCTTGCATTGGCAGCTTTTGCTATAATCACCTCATTTTTCTAATGATGCAAATTCACATTTAAGAAAAATTTTGATGAATAAGGCCAGAAGGCACCGAGAACGCGGCCCGGAGGGCGGGGGACTGACCGGCAAAAAAGGGTGTCGTGCCCAGCTCTGGTCATAAAGTTCCATTGGAATGATATTATATTGACAATTCAAGCTATAAAATGGTGGGAAACGTAAGTACCAGTCCAGCCAAGATGGCCCATTTTTCACTAACGAGCTCAGTTGAAATATTTTTTGAGCAGGAAACTGAAATCACTTGTCTTTTTTTATCCATTCGTTTCAAAGGAATTAGGAAGTATGTGACGACTTGAAAAACACCTACTTTGAAGGAATATGGCCACGCCCCCTTCCGCTCTCCCCACGGTACTGCAGAGTAACTGAAGGCACTGATTGCAAACTCTCCATTGGAAATCATTGTACTTTTATTGCTCGTAACGTCCAAAAACGGTGCCAAAATTCACATCGAAAGGATTAACCTCTCCGTGGCTGATTTATCTGAGAATGAGGAACTTTGGAAGTGAGCAGAGTTACGTAGATAAGACTGTGAGGAGCGCACTTTTGCGTACTGCTTCTTTGCTGATCACAACCAACAACACGTCGTCCAATTTGAAACGTAACAGCTGAAATGACGCGTTCCAGTGTGGCCATATTCGCCGCGATGCATTCCGCTCAAGACAGCAACCGGTGTTCAATCAAAAATCAAACCCAAACTACTGTATGGCCTTTTCAGTGTGCGTCATTGCTCATATTTACCGGAAAAATTGGCCTATCATACAGAGTTTGGAATTTGGAGGGTCCCCTTTTGTCGAGCTGGCAAGACTCATGTATCGCATGTCTTTTACTGTATTGTATCTGCCTTCACTTCCCTGATTAGCGGCCTAGATGTCAGTGCTCAAAGATTTTGGAAATCTTTCTGGGGGGCCCCACCCTGTAAAGGTCAACATCACCTTTTTTTGTCACGGTAGTAATTTTGCCAACACTGAACAGCACTCACATCATGAAGATCATTCCACACGAATTGGCCATAATGGAGCGCTCAGTGGGCTCTTGAGACTGCTTCAGACCGAGGGGTCCCAAGGCAAGACCTAGGAGGTTACACATGACCACCAGCAGGACCACCAAGCACATGCCAATGCATGCGCGCCACCTAGCAAAAAAAAATAATAAAAATAAAATTGCAAGTCAATAGAGCTCTTCTCCAGCCATCGATGACGGGAGCTTCTGACCTGATACTCTCGAATCGGTCCACGAGCCCTTTGTAATTATTGATACGAGTCCGCATCGCTTTCACAGGGCTAAGTACTTGATCCAGATTTATTTGTTTTGAAATGTCCTTCACCTTCTTGGAGATGTCATTTTTTATTTTATTGACTAAATATAAAAGGAGAAAACATTAGTAATTTGATATCTGACAGTTGGCAAGAGAACATCAGGATTACTCACAGTCCAGATTGTTGAGACTGTCTTTGATGACATCCAACTACAAACAAGTCAAAGGGTTACAGGTTTTGATGTTTTTTTCCAGCTTTTATCAATCACTCATCTTACAAATGCATTATGTATATCCATCCATTTTCTATACGAACTCCTTCACTCCCATTAACAGGTATCGCAGCCAAAAAGTCCATTCTTATTACCTTGGCTGGCAATGACTGAGGAACTCAAGTTTTTTGTTGTTTTGAACCTTGCTTGGCAGTCAGTTCGAACAGCTCCAATCTATTCTCCTTTGTCATGCTGGGCCGTTTGCACTGTTGCAGCTTTATTTATTTTACAGAGCGAACAATTTCCATGCTATACTGAACAGCGGTCATTCATTTGTTTAACATTTTTTACGGTAATATGTATGACATTCACTTTTTTTTTAATTCAAATTAACACAAATTGTTGCTTATGAACTCTCACATTTAATGTCATGAAAATTTACTGCGGAGAACAGAAAGTTTCATTTTGAAACTTCTGGTGAAAATTCTCCAAAAGGAAATTGATTGCCATTTTTTTTTTATATATTTACTCGCCTGGTAGTTAGTGAATGAGTTAAAAAACAAAACGAGGACAGCATTTCCCCAAAGTGGACCGAACAACTTCAGGCGGCGCTTCCTCGTATTAAAGAGCCCATTTGATCCAGTTTATGACAATTTAAAGACATGTCCGGCTGTGGTCCTCAAAGGCCTCTGTCTCGTCTTTTTGGGCATCGGCACAATGCATCAAGGGAAATATTTGCTAATATATTGAGCAGCATTTATCACTGCTATTCTCTTTGCATTGTAATATTGAAGGCATGATGTAAGGAATGGCGTATGCTCACCACATATTTAAAAAAAAAATGGACAACCAGGCTAAATATTAGTGGTTTTAAACACCCTGAAACCTGATAGTGAGATAAGCAGTACAGAAAATGGATGGTTTGAAACACAGCCAGTGTTCCAGAAATGAAATTAAGACCCATGGAAAGTGTTTTGAATTGTAAAGCAGTAATAAGCATTAGACTTAATGTAATTATACAATTAACTGACCTTTGAGGTTGGATTTAAAGACGTCACTTGACTTTGTAGGTTTTGCGCTGGACTAGTGTCAAACTGTGAAGTAAAAAAAAAAAAAAAAAAGAGGAAGAAATGGACTTGTTTAGAACCATATCACAGACTTTCGACTTTTGTTGTAATTTTTAAGCCCGGATGCAGTTTTTGGTATGTGCAATGTGCTGCCATTAAGAGCAAGGTAAAAAAAATAGATCATATTTAATGTGAAAGCAAAGATTAAGAACTGGTTGAGGACTCATTTGAGAGAATACTGTAATTACATTGCCGTCCCACCCGCTAAGCGGCCACGCAGGATGAGTATATCATGTTATTGTGTTTACTTACGTTATCTGGCAGGTTAACAGCATTCATGCTGTTCCTCAGACTATCACATTCTGTACTTGTGCACGACGAGAGGGACTGTATTATTCCACCTCTAGTTGAAATGAAATCTGCTTTCACGGGTTCCAATTGAGTATTCATGTTAGTCAACAACGTCACCAGGTTGTCCACGTCTGCCCATGGAAACGATATGAACATAGTTAAGCAAAGGGTGTCGACATCATTTTCCACAAAACACCTGACAAACATTCCTTGGCTCTTTTATGTAAGAATCAGGCTCAACACACTTGGATCATTTTGACATCATTGCATTGCATCTAAATAGCCCGTTGTCCCTCAAATGATTCTAAAAGTAGCATGTGTAAAAAAAAAAAATATATATATATATATATATTATTTTCTCAGAGCAAAGAATAGCATTCACTATTGATGTAAAGGCATTTTGTGCTAGCCAAAGAAACAAAAAAATCCTACCTCAACATAAACTACACGTCAAGCTACCACAAACAAAAACACTACCTAACTCTCATACCTACCAAAACAAAAACTGCCTACCAAACTTAATTGCCCGCCTACCTACTAGAAGAAGCCTACTGACCCACATGCTTGCCTACCAAAACAGAACCTTCCTACCCGACTACCCAAGAAAAGCTACTGACCTAACGCATCGCCTTGAAAAACCGCCTTACCCATCCAACTGCTTCCAAGTGCTACTCGGAAAATTTGAATATCCTGATAAGGTTCTTGTATTTTTGGAATTCAACTTGTAGAATTGCAAAAATACAACCTTTTCACATAGCGATCTCACCTGGTTGGACTTATATGAAGGTAGAGGAAAATGAAAGTGCTTCTATAACTAGGAAGAGGGCACTGAAAATGCATGCTTGTGTAACTTAACAATGATGAACAGAACAAGTCTTCAAAATTACTCACCACAAAACTCCCTATGCCTGAGTGGTTTATATTTCAAACCACTTCCCCAATCAGTCATGAGGTACGGCCGGGCGGCAAGGATTCAGATGTCATCATTTCCGGACCCTCCCTCCAATAAAGCAAGCTCTGATACGCCCCCGCCTAAACTCGCCACACAATCCAAAGCCTCAATACGGAGCGTAACATAACTACTTTTCAGGATATTCTTATTTTCTGAGTAGTACCTGTACTTAGCGACAGAAATTTAAAAGTACTTACTGTACCTATCCACCTACCTATATAGCTCTCCACCAACATAAATGAAAACATCCCAAATTCTAATATTTGGTCTAAAAGTCTACCAAAAAATTGAATTAAAGCAGCGCAGTAGTGTAAGATGTTGGACTGGTCTGTTTGTCCGATTGTAACAAAAATGACGTCATCAGCGCTACACACGTTCATGTCAGAAACAGGACAGAGTAGGCAAACGTGTCGTACCGGCTGTCAGACTGTTGATGGCATTCATTGCATTCTTGCCAAGGATGAGATCCAGCAACTTATCTCCTGTCGTGAGATTTATTAGGCAGATATCATTAAACATGATCACAAACATGAATCCCTTACAAAAATGGCTGTTACCATTTATGTTGGTTCCAACCTTGCCCACGATGACACCGGCCTGGGTCGCCACAAAATCGAATTGCTGTGTAAATAGGAAGACCGCTTTTACAATGGAAAACATCTTGTTTCGGAACATTGGACATCATTGGAATGTTTGGCAATCGTGACATCAAAGGAAACCACATGTTTATCTTGCGAGAAATTGTATTGAACCTAGCACTCTAGGTCTTATTTAATGTACCATATTTCCCGTACTATAAGCCGCTACTTTTTTCCTCTATGCAGCTAATACAACGGTGCAGCTTTTCTGTGGATTTTTTTTTCACCAGTAGGGGGCGCTATATGGTTCAGAAAATCCGCAAAATAAATCTCAATTTTGTTTTCTCTTGGGTCTGTTCTGTTTTAATGAGCAAAGTTGTTGCCGTGTTAAAAGGCACTGTTTTAACAGTCTGTTTATGTACCTCATTTGCATTCACAGTCCAAAATTGTTCTGTACATGCAGTCAACTTTTTTTAACATACAAAACTGCAGGTTACAGCCCCGTGCGGCTTGTATTTTATTCTTTTTCCCCCCCAAAAAGAGTTGCTGCGGCTTATATGCAGGTGCGCCTTACAGTTTGGAAAATATGGTATATATTTATGGCTGTCCATTATTGTATTTTTTTTCTTCTTTGAAACACTCCTATATTTTAAACTTGCATATTAGGGTTTTTTTTTTGTTTTGATTTTTACTCTAACATTAACCTGCCACAGGAACAACAGATGCAAATTTGCCTTTCGCTATATTTAATTACAGGAAACTGTTTAATATGCACTGTCCCTGTATACTTTAAAAAATATATAAAACCCAATACATTCTTTATAATTTCCTTAATTCATACATTCATAAACCGTACCTTCAAAGCATTTCATTTGTTTCACCAAATAACTTCATGAAGATAACGTCCTATCGTCACACAGTCAGTGCTAATCATTCACGTTCTGTTACGTGAGGATATTTTGAATTTTTTAATTTTATTACTAAATTAATGTCGTAATAAAAAGGGTTCTCATGGACGTTTCCTAGTCACAATTCCAAATAGTCTGACTTCCCACCTTTCTCAAATGCAGCATAAGGAACGCTATTCCAATTAAGCATTTGTACAACACACATGAAGAGATGCAAATACATGTCCCTTAAAACTGTTTTATAAAAAGCAGATAAACACTTGTGCTCTTCACAATGGGCATTCTTGCAAGCCTCCGAAAAACAATTTTCAGACTAGAATTGGGTTGGAATTTCCCGCACTCTTTACGGATGTGACATCTCGCACGTTCTCTCACGACCAGAAATTTCAACGGGGGAGACTGCTAAGATTGGATTTGGTCTTGAAAAGCGACGCACAAATGCTTTTCTTTCTACTCCAACGTTCAGAAGTGATGATATTGTCATTGAGAACTTGAATCATGCATCATTTTTCGGCCGCAGGTGGCAGGACCGATTAGAAACCCAAAATCCTGCGGTGGCAGCTTTAATGAAAAGTACCTCGTTGATGTTCTCGACAAAGGCGACAATGTTATCAAAGGTGTGGTTAAGTTTAACTTGGCTCTGGTCCAGTTTCACATTGAATTCCCCATTACTTCTGAACATGCAAATGTTCGCAGCGCTGCAAACACACATTCCAAAATATGACTCATGTTATACGCAACAAGCCACTGTAGTGTCATTTAAATAAAAAAAGACTTACAAGAGAAATATTGTAATGATGGCAGTGCTCCAGTAGAAGTTTCTCCTTTGCGTTAAAATGGAGTCAGTCTGCTTCTGGTACATTTCGCCCCCACATTTGCCAGCGCAGCGGCAGCAGGCCAACACTGAGCCCACTATAGGCATCACAAGGATGTAGAGAATGCCGATGACCGCACACACAATGAAGCCAATCTCGTACGACACCACCTGTTCATGCACAAATTAGTGTTTGGTAAATGGTTTTTTTGTCATAATGCTTCTTACCATTAAAGAATTTTATACCGGTAGACGGGTGGATAGGTAGGGAGCTACGTGGCAATCTCGGTAGCCAGGGTGATAGCAAGGTGGCTAGGTCGCTATCTAGGTGGTTGCAGTGGCTTCTACTCCCCGTCAATGGCAATGAATGCGTTTAAAGAATATTTATGCATCTTATGTAAATCGTTCACACCAGTGGCGGGCCGTCAAGACCTTCTCTGCTGGCCTGACATAATCAAGAAAAAATGATCATATTCTTCACATTGATCATATCCGAGTGTTGTATTTTTAGGTGAGAGTTTTTATCCAATCAGAATTCCGCTAGCTCGTGTTGCCAGGCAGGTTTCACAATACCAGTAGCGCGCGCTATTCCTTTCGAGGTCTTCAGATACAATCGTGCGGGCATCTCGATGGGCTTTCAGATTTGACAGACAGTTGCGATAGCCAATCAGATCACCAGTTGGTGACAGTGAGCCTTCTCGCTGGCCTTACGCCGAAGGTGATGAGCACGTCTTGTTATTGGATATTCACTTGTGAAGGGGCAGCGCTATGCGGAATCAACACACCCGAAAGTCGTAACTGGCGACCGTTTGAAAATCTGAAATATATTCTTGCTTTTTTAAACCACAATGACCGAAGGAGGGAAAAGTGCGGATTTAATTGCAGATACACTTGCAAGGCCATTTTCAAGACGGACCTTTCTAGAGAAGCTAGGTCGTTCAACACTTACTCAGTACTCTGTGAGTGTGTTTCTGTATATTATTTGTCCAGTCGTGGTGTCATAAATGATGGTATTATTAGGGGATTTATTAAAGTCGGACTAAGTAGGACTTTACTGAAGCCCTAGGTGTGAAATGCACGGCCCGCCACCGGGTGGTTGGGTAATTAGGACATAGCTAGGTGGTTTGGTAGGTAGTTAGCTACCAGGCAAGTTCGGTAGGTATCTAGCTAGATGGCTATGTGGCTAGATAGGTAAGTAACTAAGCTAAGTGGTTTGGGGCACATTTGAAAATCCGCTCCAAGTTTAAAAAAATATTCACTCACTTTTTTAATATTCTCGTCTGATTTAATTTTTGTCCAATCCTTCACTGCTTCCTGGATCAGCTCTAGATGAAGGAATTCAAGCAGAGGGGAATGGTGAATTTTTTTAAATCAGTTCAATGCACTTGAGATTTTCCACAATGGGGCTGAAATGAAACATTAAAAAAAAATAATAAAATACTGTGGCATTTTTTTTTTGTGCCTAGGGCACCCACTTATTTACACGGACACTGGCAAGAAGTAGTCAATTTAACCAGAATTGTTTATGGTATGCATGATAGTAACACACCGCCAACGCGGAAAGAAGGCCAACTTCACAATAAACCTTACCTTACCAAATAATTTATGGACATCAATGCCTACTTTTATTTTGCAGTTGTTCCCGGCAGCGTGTTGTCGCGAAACAAGACTTGTCTCCCAAACTGAGTTTGGGGCCGTTTGCCGTCACAAACTATTGCTGCGGACTTCATTAACAACATCCTGAAATAACGTTCAATCGCCAAATAAGGGCGCAAAATAATTACAATGTATGTACCGCAATTGGGTACTATTCATATGGTAAATATACTGAATTGACTACTTAGTTGGGCTGCCATTAGTCGACGAATCACGTTTACGATCCAAATTGCACATTGCTTTTCTCTTGAAACTGCCTCGCAAGATTATTATCGTAAACGAAAACGAACAAAAGAAAGAAAACTAAAATAAAAAAAAATAAAAAAATGCCGGTACAAGTTGCAAAGTTTAATCAAAGGTGAATGTTGTGCCATCTCATTTATTTGTACATACATAAAGAATCAAGCTATACACTAATTATGGGTATATAAGAGCAGCTGCTTGCTGGTGCGAAATGCCGCAATTAACCTATGTCCTAATTTGTCGACGAACAAAATAATCATTTGTGGCAGCCTTACAGCATCCTTTATCATTGCAAATCATTTATGCTGACTTTTTTGCTTTAAATTTAACATAAAAAAATGGTCTCAAAATTGTTATTCAAGAGTCTTTTGGAGGCAAAAAAAGAAAACTAGAGTGATCGGATGAGTTAAAAAGACCACACATCAAAACCATGCTTGTGTCCCACCTAAAGCCAACAAATGCGCTTGTTACGGTTAGCTATTAACTTGGAAACAAAATGGAGGGAATTCCCAGAAACCTACTTATTAACCTCTCTTCCACTGCATAGGTCAAATGTATTGAAGTCCCAATCGCTCTCCTTTGCCCTGCTCTGTAAATGGTTGCCATTCAATATCGAAAATCTCAATAGTTTGAGGTTAATCATAAAAGCTGACTTACACAATTTATCCAACAAGGGAATTTGTATTGACTTGATTCAGAATTAGTTAACAGTTACGACATGCCATTCAATGTAGCTGAGGCCACATACCTTCAATTATTTGATGCTTGCTGAGTTCTTACAGGATACACTCTAGTTTTCTGCAACTTTTTTTCTCTCCAAAAATTACCATCACATTTCTCATTGTTTTACTACAATGCAATACTGACCTGAAGGAAAAGGGTTGGGCTGGACAACACTGAGAAAGTTATTGACCGTACCAGCCATGAAGCTGTCGGACTTGTCAGATATGTCCTTTAAGATAGGCCCAGGCATATCCGGTACGTTAAGCGATTTGCAGTCTTGCGTTGCTGCAATAGCCCTCAGAAGCCAAAATCCGACAGCGGCTCTCAACACTTCAACCATGCTGGGCCACATTTTGTTGGCCTTGATCGGTGAAAGGGAGTACACGTCCGGGGCTATTAGGTAGACAGTGTCTCACCTGAAACCAACATCACACAAATACTGTAAAATGACAAGTTCATTTTATGACAAGGGAAAAACATGCAGATGATCTCAAATACAAACAGTCATGCTTGCCATCGAAGTTGGGCATTTCTGAGCATTTCTCTTTAGTTCTACCTGTTTTAACTCTACGTTGATCCGTTAAGTGTGGAGAAAGAGCTGACTTAAATAATACTGGCGAGAAACAGGAAATAGTACAAGATGCTGGGTGAGTTTATGTGTTGGTAGTGTCAACACAATGAAATGATGTGTGCACCTAAAACACCAGCATGCCTCTATTATTGCAAACTGGTTTAATTCCAGCGAGACACGGCAAAGTAACGTATTTTCCAGACTACAAGGTGCACCTGTATATTAGCCACAGCAACTCTTTTCTGAAAAAAAAAAAAGAAAAAAACGATGTACAAGCCGCACCAGTTGAAAAAAAAAGTTGTTTACTGCATCTACAAAACGATTTTGTACTGTGAATGCACATAAAGGTACATAAACAGATTGTTAAAACA
The DNA here is from genome assembly GCF_059441095.1 of Idiotropiscis lumnitzeri. Lineage (NCBI taxonomy): Eukaryota > Metazoa > Chordata > Actinopteri > Syngnathiformes > Syngnathidae > Idiotropiscis > Idiotropiscis lumnitzeri. The sequence continues at coordinate 3,823,269 of NC_142399.1, read as the reverse complement.
GTGCCTTTTAACACAGCAACAACTTTGCTCATTAAAACAGAACAGACCCAAGGAAAAAAAAAAATCTCGATTTATTTTGCGTATTTTCTGAACTATAGAGCGCCCCCTACTGGTGAAAGAAAAATCCACAGAAAAGCTTTATTAGCTGCATGGTTCAAAATTTAGGAAAAATGTAGCGGCTTATTGTCCGGAAAATATGGTACATAGACTCATGGCCTGCTATTGGAGCACAGCTTTGCAAACCGTGGATAAATCCAAGACAATTTTTTTCGAGGCATAATTTTCAGTTTTCAACAATAAAGGAATGTCTCATTTAGATATTAAGTTGTTTTTTTTTTTTCAAGTTTAGCTTTAATTAATTATGCGTCTGTCTTCAGAGTTCAAAATGTTTGTTACGTGTAGGAATAAAATTCTGCTCTTAATTTCTGTACATTGATTTCATTGGTGCAACATTTTTTTATACATACATGTAGTAAATTATGATTGCATTTGTTATAATATTTAAATTAGGATTCCTGATTTGAAATAAAACTGTCAAAATCGACTCCTTTACATTTAGTGTTGCTAGTAGTAGTCGTGTTGCATTTTAGCCACATAATATAATTCATTTATGTGAGTATTGATCTTTTTATGTCACTACAGGACAATATAGAAATAATTAAATTTATTGTGATATAATAGTGGAATTAATTATCAATACGTTTGAATGACTTTGGTCCCCATCTACCTCCCTTTTGGACGAATTAGATCAGTCCTCATACGTTTGTCAATTTCATGTACATGCATTTAATTCCCTCAAATCAAAGCAGTGCTTAAAGGAAACTCCTCAAAGTCATGTAATGTAAAGGAAACAGGAAGCAGCGCAAGAGGTACTAAAAAGACATCCATCGACAAACCTTGTACATCACAGTGACCCCCTGTGATACGCGATTCTGACGGTGGTCTCGCTCCGAGCTGATATGGTCCGCTGGTTGTTGTCAGGTTGATTGTGTGCTCTGCCACTGAGAGGACGGTGAAGGAAATAGGGAATAGGGGCACTAAAAGATGAGTGAGTGAGTCAAGTCATGGAGGAGGAGGAGTGGGTGGAGGGTGTCAAGCAAGTAAATTGAAATGTGATCTCGGCCCACAAGCTGCCATGCAGTGGGCTCACGTTATCTTAAAGTTATTGGGAAAGCAAATGCAAATGAGCCCAAAAATATTGAACCCAGATTTTACAGCCACATAGCTTTTCAGCCCGCTAGCTTAATGCTAATGCTTTGAGCAACTTAACACAAGCTGACAATAGAACATTTTGAGAGCGTTACAACAATTGGATCGAGAACTCTCATTCGCAAGGCTCTAGGAACTCACTCCAGAAAGAAAGACACGAAAAGTATGGGCATTGGTCAGAGTGTCAATCAATCGTTATAATCATGACCACTGCAGAAGCCGCTATTTGAATTGGTCTATGCACGTTTTGGGTGAATTCGGTAGTAGGAAGTGGAAAGATACAGCAGTCAACAGCTGGCCTTAAGGAGTCCTATCCTAACTACAATCATAATTAACACGTTCAATAGTGTCAGATGCTCATAGTTTAGCACAGCATCGCATTTGATAGCATAACATGGCATGTCACAATTAACATCTTAAGTGATTTGTTAACATGTAGTACTTTAAAGCAGTGTTCCCAACCAGGGGTATGTGAGCACATTGCAGGAAGCATGTGTAAATATTTACAATTAATTGAATCTATCTCCAAGATCAATATAAAAAAAACAATCAGCTAAGTGCCTCTTTTAGGCTCAGATGCTAGCAGAACAGAATGCTAAATTGCCACAGTTCAGTCTGAATATTATTCTTTTTGGTGTTCCTGATTTTTTCATTTTAAAAGCCTGTTTAAAGGAGACTTATTTTGGGGGGCTTAGTGTTAGTTATATTTCACAAAGGCACTTATTTTGATGATTTTTTTTAACATTGCTTAACTTTTCTATTTGTTTTATTTGAGTTTGTTTAAGACAATTCATATTAATTAAATGCTCCAATTATGGAAACAATTTAAAAAGAGTGATAAGTTATACTAGGGAACCAATGTTTTAAAGTACGAGAACTTGATGGCGCATAGAAACTGTGGATAATTCTGATTTTAGATGAACGCCTCATACGTTCGGCTTTCCTTTCCGAAAACACCCGAACTCAATATCAAGACTTGGACAAAAAGGTCAAGTCAAGTCAAGTCAAGTCAATTTTATTTGTATAGCCCTTAATCACAGACAGTCTCAAAGGGCTTTACATAGCCACTGGTGTTTAGACGTACGGTACTCACAGCTCCTGGTCGACCTCTCGAGAAGCCTTGCTTTCTTATAATTTCTGAAATATTTTTTGTTGACGTATATTGTAAACTAAACCAGTCAAAAAAGTGTCAACTCCGACTATGAATAACTCGAAGTCGTCTAAGCAGAATTCAATTAAATACGCGAATATGACCAAGAACGAGCAGGACTACACGTGTGACGTCACTTCGTCAGCATTGGTCAATTTAATGTTTTTATGACGTGTTTCTTATAGCGTCGATTCGTGATTTTAATCATAATAGTGTTTCTTTACTGTCCCCTGAAACGGACATTAGTGAATCGCTTTGAAGGACACGCATATTGTCGTTAGCTGGATTTCGCTGTTTTGTTTGTCTTTGTTTTTTTTTTGTATTTCGACATCTTGTCATACGACGACTCGGTGGGGGTCGTCCCTTCACATCACGACCACCTAATAAGAAAAAGGGAGCAAAAAAGAGACTAACAATAAAATGGTCTCAAAATGGGCACAAGTGTTGTTGACCAAAGAATGGGGCAGAGGATTTATTCCTAATTAATTATATTTAACGTTATTGTAAGCACATTTAGATTAAATATAGGAAAATAAACTACCTAAATGAGTCATGCATACTACATAAATTCAACATTTTACTAGTTTAGAAATATTTAAATTGTGGACTAAAATGTGAAATACAACTAAACTGTACTGTACAAAATGGATGGAAAATTGATCACAACAAAGTTGAACCGCTGTAAAATTCACTTCTAATTCTCCGGTTTTCCCTCACACAGAGAGGTTAAAACACTGAGAATGCGCTTTTCTTGTACTGAGCTCACGAAGAATAGTCATAGTAAATGTACTATTTGCAAAGAGCATTTCAAGTACTTTAGCAGAAAACAAATCAAATGGTGTTGTGGAAAATCAACAGTTCGTAAACAGGAATCACGTACTTTGGAGGCGTCGTAAACCGAGGACCCCTGTAGAGTGACGCAGTCGCTTGTTTTTTTTCCACAAGTAATAAAAAGTAAACACTGTTCTAGACACTGGTGACACAGTCACTGTTCGCAACTAGATCTTAGTACATTTACTGGATGCAATTTAAAACATTTGTGGACATGAAGAGTAAATAAAGACAACACTGTGATTAAGTCGGCTAACTGATTATTTTATTTGTACATCTGAGACATGAATCAGATGGACTGAGAAAATACAACAGCAAATAAAAGTTTTTTTTGTGCGTGTGTGAGAATGATTATTTTATTTGTACATCTGAGACATGATTCTGGCGGACTTGGAAAATACAACAGCAAATGAAAGTTGTTCTTTTTTTTGCGTGAATAACCAGACTATTTACTTGGGTGCTGTATGACAAAAAAGGACCTCTTTCAGCATTTACTAACCCAGCAGTCCTTAAAAAACTCCACTGGTTATTCATGAGCACTGTACAAGTGGATTGGACTAAAAACAGCATGTGAGTACATAGAAAAATAAATACAGTTTACTAAAATGTGGCCAGAATTATTGTATCTGTGATTGTACCATTAAAAATCACATCTCAAAAAAACAAAACATTAAAGAGGTTTTTTATCTCTTTACATTAAATTGAAATTCTTGTCATTTTAGGAGAGGGATACATAGAATAACTTTTACAGAAAGGACTAGCTAAAAATATACAAGCACAGACACAAACATGAGAAGTAAAGCCAACAAAATGGTTCTTCGTTCAAACCAAACAGCGCAGTGTAGTTGATATCTAAAGATTCTTTACATGGAGCTCCTTGGTCTGCAGCTTTCTTTAATCTGGATTAAAAATGGTTCTGGGAAACTTAATACAAAAGTTTTTTCTTATTATTTTACAATGGTGTCAAAATGTGTTAAAATATTTGAGTAGCAAATTTAGGCCGTTTTCTATTCTCTGTTATAAGAGATTACCCCCAAGGTAAAATTGAAAAATGATGCAGGCCTTGCCGTACTGCAGGGATGGGGAACATTTTGCCTGCTGGACGGGGCAGAAAATGCCCACTGAAATAAAAAAAAAGAAAAAAAAAAAGATATGAACGAGACCATCAAAACAAACGTTCATCATAATCAGCATTTGTCTGTTTCGTTGTTAAAGGTTCCTCTGAGGTTGTCCATTTTTTTTTTAAATTGCATCCCATTGGCCAAAGAGTCCCCATCCCTGTCATCCACCATGTTAGCAGAGGGAGCATTCACATCGCTGGCCTTGATTGACTGACAGTGTGACACAAGATGGAGGATTCTATATCGGTTCACATCATTACCATCACAAGGAGAAAGGTCTAACACAGCAAATATTTATACATGAATATACTGCAAGGTTCAGATGGTTTACGCTTCTTACATCAGCAATGAAGAGGGGGGGAACACAGTTAATAAGAAAAATAGTTTGGAGTTAATTGTGAAAACAGTGCAAAGAATATTTCTGGGGTATTTTTTCTTCTTCTTTACATAAAAAAAGAAAAAATGAAAACACACTCCTGTCGAATCTTGTCCAGACATGCTGCGTACCACCTTTCTGCTGTACCTAAATGTTGCAAGTTGTATGAAACAGAGATGTTTAGTGTGTGTGTGTGTGTGTGTGTTGAAGGTGTTCGAGATTGCGTAGTGGTTCTCAACTCCGGTCCTCAAGCTCCGGCACTGTACAGGTTTTTGTTCCAACCAGGTCCTACAAAAACAAATAATTGAGTTTTATAAAGCGGCTGAGGAATTCGCATACTAAAAAGAAAGCACACACCTGTAACACAAACAAACAAAAAAAATGACACTTTTTTTTTTTTCCTGTGACATGAGCACAACAGAAGCAGTGAGGCGGTCACAAGTCTGAGAGACCCGAGGTTGGAACAAGAACCCACGGAGCACGGCGGCCATGGCAAGTGCTTGGGACTACGGGTAATCTTTGGCTGGAGCGCCATTGTGAGCTCACACACGCACGCACGCACGCACGCACGCCAGCTGCCAGATGGACCTGAGCAGATGAGGGCGGGGCTTGAGCACCACTGAGCAAGCTCAATGTGAGGGAGCATGTGATCGTCTACAGTTGTCTAAGGGTGGGCAGATAGATATTGTAGATTTTGTTAAAGAAAAATAATTCATGTCCATTTTAAAATAGTTTACAAATAATGACATCACCAATCACAGTATTCAATAAATAAACAAATGCATTGTTTATTTTAACTCCTTTACTGCTAGCCCAGGTAAAATAAACTTTTTGGCTTCTATCCCCGTCAATGGCAGTGAATGAGTTTTAATATTTATGTATCTTATGTAATTAGTTCAGACTCATTTCATGATATTGGTTTTAATTAATTTAAACACGAACCAATTATTGAACACTATTATTAAAACTGTTTGTTTTACTACTTGCATTTCATGTAAAATTGCTTTGTTATTTATGACTGGTTAACAATTTCTTTCTTTTCCAGACTATGAGCCGCTCCTTTTTTCCTCGATTTTGAACCATGCGGCGAATACAACGGTGCGGCTTTTCTGTGGATTTTTCTTTCACCGGTAGGGGGCGCTCTATAGTTCAGAAAATACGCTAAATAATTCTTTTCTCTTGGGTCTGTTCTGTTTTAATTAGCAAAATTGTTGCCGTGTAAGAAGGCACTGTTTTAACAATCTGTGGGGGAGCTACTGGGACGACTGGGAGCTCTCGTTCTTGCTCTCCTGACTGGAGGGCGGCTTGCCGTTCCAGGGCGAGTGCGACCCCAGTGCTGACGAGCTGCTGAAACTGTCCTCATCATCCAAGCCGTTGGCCCCGTCCAACTGCGTGTTCTCCAGTCGTGTGATCAGACGCTCGTCCTCGTCACCAAACTCCCCTCCCATCAGGGTGGGCTCTCCCACCATCATCACGTCCTAAAGGGGACAGTAAGGGCCGGCACATATTATCCCCTTTATACAAAGGGGCCGGGGGGGCGTAGCGGGCAGAACGGCTGTCTGAATGGACATGTTCTCTTGCGTCTTAGGTTTTTGGCCAATGTGCACACTGCGTGTAAGAGGCCTAATATTTCTGGTTGCCTCACTTATTCTATATAAGGGAATTGGGGGTGGGGGCTATGTACATCATCCATTTTCTACAGCACTTCTCCTCACGGGAGTCTGGAGCCTATCTCAGCTGACTGTGGGCAAGAGGGCAGGGTAGGCCCAGAACAGGATCGCCAGGAACATGCGGAAGAGGCCAAACAACCATTCAAGTTCACATTCACGGCGAAGGACAATTTAGTCTTTGATGAACCCGATGTGCATGTTTTTGAAATGTGACAGCAGTGGCAGCAAACCCACGCAAGCACAGGAGAGAACTTGCAAACTCCTCATTGGAAGGCCGCAGCTGAGATTTGAACCTCAAACCTCAGAACTGTGAGTAAGATGTGCCAACCATGAAGTCAACAAGGGAAATTTTCCTCTTTTGGAGTTTGCATCAAAAGAGTGCTTCTCAAATAGTGGGGCGGATGCGATCCTGAGGGGGGGCGCGTATGAACCTGGGGAACATGCTTTTTTTCCTGCTGTAATACAATGAAGTGTAATTGCACATCCACTCCAGTAGGTGGCAGCGGCACTCTCCTTCTCTATTTGGCGCTGCAAGTATTAACTCTATGGTGTAGGTTTGTTTTCCTACGAAAATGCAATTATTTATAGTTGTGGCGGAGAGTGAGTGATGGTGGGGGGTGGGGAATTGTTTTCTTCTTGTTGGGGGCGGCATAACAGAAAATAATTGAAAAGCACTGCGTCCGAAGAGGTAGGACGGCCCTTGATACGTGCCCTGTTGTGTAGAAAGCAATTGTCAGTCAGACAACAGCGATGTGGACCTTTCTCTGCATCATCTCGAGACGTTTACCATCCTGCTTCCATTGGCGTTAACCCCACCGAGAGCCTCGCCTGCTAGTGCGACCTCCACAATCTTCCATTATGCTGCGGTTCACTATGAAGCCAGCGAGCAACTTCTCTAGCGTGACGCTGCTAACATTTGCAACCTTTAACCCCAAACTTAAAATGTCTTTTTAAACAATGCTAAATTTTCTGGTTGTTCTATATTAATTAACACGTTAATCGTTAAATCGTGAATGAAGGGGTTCATTCCACCTCGGGTCTCAACCAACCAACCAAACAATATGGAGTGCGTCTCATGTGTGTGGCTTAATTCGGTCAAATCAAAGCGACATGGCTCCAAATGACCGTGACTGCCCATTGCCATGCCGCCTCAGCCCTCCGCACAAAACAAAGCCCACCTCCAGGTGAGCTCTACGCTTCCATGTTCATCACAACCTTCAGCGGCACCTTTGCTGCTGCACCTATAAGTGAAGTAGATGCCATGCTAGCGGGTACCTGGTTGGACAAGGAGAAGCTGTTGGCTGGACTCTTCTTTTTGCTGTTGCTGTTGTTATTGCCGCCCCCGCCGGAGCTCACCGTGCTGCCGCCCGACACCTTCCTTTTCCGCCGCTTGTTGGGTGCTTGTCGAGCAGGCTCGGCTACAAGTGGACATTAAGGGGAGACCGTGAGCTTCTATGGAGTACGATAATGCTTTTGGTTAGCTTTTTTTTAAAATTATTTTTACCTGGGGGTGCTACCATCCTCTGCCACTTTTGGAATAGGCAAGTCTTCAGGCAGTCTCGGGGGCTCAAGCTGTAAGTCTTGTGTCTTGACATCAGTTCTTGCATGGGCTCCAATATCACACATAGCTTAAGAGAGTATCATTTTTAGGAATTCATTCATAACTAAAAAAGATGGCTCGTTACACGTGCAACTGAGCCCGTTAGAGTGGTACCTCCAAAGTCGAACGCAATCGGTACCGTGACGCTGGTCGACGTCCGACGCTTTCACCAATTTGTCAGCATCATTTGACCGAATTGACTTTGCAGCTAATTATTTACGAGGCATAAGCAGGAATTCAAAATAAATTCTATGCACAATATTAACAAAAGTATTCACTCAGTGACTTCCTATTCTTATTATTCTTAATCCGCAGCATTTTTAATATGACGTCTATAATAGCCAGTCTAATACTTGGCTAGTGAAGTGTTGCTTGGAGTCCATAAGTCATTTGCTAAAATGTGTAGTTTATTTTAAATTTTCCAAAAATTAAAATCTCTCCAAAACACAAAGTCCAAACGGTCAAAAGCTCGTATGCACTTCCCAGTCAACACTCTTTCTGCTTTCACCCATTTTTCTGCCACACAGCCGCCACCAGGTGGCAGACTGAACAATATCGCAGGGAATTGAAACATCATACATAGTTATCATAGATGACAAATATAAGGAGGCAAAGAAAATCAATAAATAAGGAGGTATTCTTTTCCATTGAATAACAGAAAATATTATTCATGAGATTAAAAAAATGATAGATTTTTTCTCCCTTTCTGGCCAAGCGCTAGAAAAATTAAAACACTAGTAGAAATTTACCTTACAGCGCTTAGTGGAAATTTCACAAGTTTCATAGACATCACGCGCGAGTTTTGAGGCACTTTTCCCAGAAAACAGGTTGAATTCCAAAACAGACTCATTTTAGGTCTTCGACTGCGGAGGTTCCACTGTATTAATCTTGCAGCGATAAGCACTATTAAGGGCAAACTTCCTTACACGGAGGTAGTTGAGTGTGGAGTTGGACAGCCCACATCTGGTGATATTTTTAGCCAGCTGATCCAGCATCTGAGGATCCTGCAGGAGCATGATGGACAACGCAACAAGTGGAATTTAAAGGTGCAGCAACAAGTGTCAATGCGGGAAGTTTTGGTGTTTGCGCTCAAGCACTCACATGCATAGCCAGGATGCTTCTGGGGAGGACCTCTCTGTGTTGTCTGATGCTGAAGTGCCACGTCTTGATCCTCATCATGTCATCAAACATGAACTCCAGGTACAGACGCCCCTCCACGCAAACCTTGACCGGTAGACCGCCAAAAAGTTATTTTGAGTTGTCAACACAAGTTAGGATGTGGGAAGTTTGGCCAGACCTGCGTGAACATGGGTTTGCCGTTCTGGGTGACCATGGTGCACTGGTCACAGTCGAGAGACACAAAGTTACTGTGGAAGGATTCCTTCGGATGCTTCAAGTTGTAGAAGAGCTCTGTTGCGCCACCCTCAAAGATGCTTCGGAAATATCGGGGAATTAACGTCCGACCAATTGCTAAAAGAAGAGACGACATCACTGTCAAGCAAGGTTAAATATTATAAGGAAATAACTAAAGCTAAAATTGAATTTTTTTTTTCAATTTTCATTAACGAAATAAAATAAAAACAAAAATGAATGTGGTCGAAAAATGTCAAGTGTTTTTCACTGTTTTTGAAGCAAAACAACTTGCCGACGGCCTAGTTACTTTACCCCGCACACTGCAAAACAATTTGGGTTTGGCTGCATTGCTCAGTGCGAGGCGGGCCTTACTGTATCGTTTGGGTCCATCTTCGAGGCAGAAAGTGATGGTGAGCATTGCGTCGTCCTCGAAAAACTCAGTGGTGAAGGCATCCCACCACAAATTGTCACAATCCTAAAAGATGAACCACACAACTCTCAATCACTAGTCATGATTCATAAATGTATTTGCTCTTTATAACCCACAAGTCAACAAAACACATCCCCATCTCATTCCGGACGGAATTTGAAAATGGAAACTTGATTAAATAGTAAATAAAGTTTTGTTGAACATGGAATGACAGCATATTGCATCTCCGATCCTTCTGATGAGCAGAGATTAACATGTATGTGTACGTTGCCGCGTCGGCGGACGCACTCATTAGCGCCAACTCAGCTGGGCGCTCAGGCATTTAAAGAGGTGGCACTCCAATTGCATTTTAACCAGGTTGATCAGATAATCCTATTAGAGCCTGGATGTAAATTAAATCGAGAGGGTTCTGGATTCATTTCGCACTCTCATCTTGCCATGGTTGGCCACAAATAAATGGCAGCTGGGCGGTAAATGTTAAAACCATAGCCGCTGTACATGCACAGCTCAGAATGGTATTAAATTTGCCTGGAAAATTAAAAGAGCCGTGGGTATGTTTGCTGAGCTTCTAAATCTCTCCAAATAAATTGCATGACATCTCTCACCTCTGTCCAATTTTGTAGCCTTTTGTTCAGCTCATACATGCGATAGTCTGTCTGGTTTCCATACGGTGTGGGTCTCCTGGAGCAGGAAATGGGAAATTCAACACTGGCTATGAAAGTTCAAGCTGCACTGATGTCAAATCGCACAATATGTAGACACACACACACATACACATACGCACGTAAACCAAGTAATTACAGCAGATTCACAATGTTCATCTTTGTTGGCAAAAATCTTAAGTCCACATTAACGACACCAAGAATTCCTACTTTAATTGCAAGGCTCGGAACTCACCCCATTCCTGGTTCCATGTATGATGGGGGATACATGGGTGTAGGCCTGACAGTTGACATACGCACAAAAAAAACAAAACAAACAAACAAAAAAAAACACTCAGAATCATCAGACGCAACAATTCACCAATGAAAGCAGCTTTATAATTGAGGGGATGCATGTTACAACTTTGATATTGTGTTATGATCTCAATATTGATTGCGTTCACCTTTTTAAAAATGACCATATTTATTGGAGTGTAAGCCGCAACTTTTTTTCCTAGATTTTGAAGCATGCGGCTAATACAGCTATGCGGCTTTGTTGTTTTGCCTTTTGCTATTTCCTTTTCCAAGCAGAAGAACAGCCTCAACAAGTTCAAGGTAGGACAATAAAAAGAGCGCGACGAAGAACATAGAGCAGAGGGTTCCGTGACTTATGGGACTTTGATTCTAAAGAGTAAGCATTTTGATTTCATGTATTGTTTCAAATTTACGCTTTGTAGTTGCTTTTACACAAATGTGTAACAAATGCTTAAATAAATACATCGAAATGCCCAGTTAAAATAAAATAATTCACAGTTAAAAAAAATTAAATGATTAACAAAAAAAATTATAAAATAATTGTTAGTGTTGCTCTTGAATTTGGATCTTATTAGACTTCATGTTTTGGATAGTGAATACATTACAGATGAGTCAAAATGCAACAACGTACATACAAATGCCACAAAAGTATTATTCGTTTCCGAAAGAGAGGGCTGTTGTCGATGTGGTTTAAGGAGACTTACCCCACATCTCGGTCCAGCATAGCGCCTGGGTGGAAAGGGGGAAAGCTGCCGCCGTTGGGGGGTTCCTTGGGAGAGTACAGCTTGAATGACTTTGACGAACAGCCTGCGCAGAGACAGAGAGCGAGGCAGAGAGAGAGCAGGAGGGGGGGAAAGGGGAGAAGAGTAAAGATTTAGAGAAGATTGCTTCGATGTAGCTGCATTCAAATCACAACATCATCCACAAGTAATCCAACTCTGGCTGTTTTGCTGCATTTTGCTCCAAAGCGCGTCGTCTGAAACGTTTTTTTTTTATTAATTCCCCTGAACCAACCCCCCCGCCCTACCATCGCACCCCCACCAAGCCTTTCCAGGGCTGCTTTCATTAGCTAATGCATCTTCAATCTGCTAAATGGACAAGAAAAACAAACACGATCTGGCCGGTTCTTGTAGCATCCACACTGACATAGGGATCCCTCCCTTCCACGAGAGCCCATCACCATCTGCACTGTTTGTATACACCCCCCCCCCCCCCCTCCACCATGTTGCCTCTTCCAACCCCTCCACTGCCCACCCAGCCTGTCTGGTGTTAACCCTCGTCTGGCCAGATAAAGCATTCATGGGAACACGTCCATTCTGTGAGACCTCACACAGGCAGCGGTCCGACTAATGATATCTTAAACTCTAGTAGGCAAACAGGAGGGGCGGCTCGGGTTTGGGTGAGGGGGGGCATCCCTGGGAAACGTGAGCCGGTCTGTCTCATTAGAGCCAGCCACTCTCTCCGCACATGCTTTCATTAGACATTAATTATGGCACCAAAGTAAAACGTTGGATCATTCAGGCCCGCTTGTTGGCGATATTCTTATGTGGGACATGAACATGTGGCACCTGAGGTGGCACTTAGTTAACACAAATAGTCACAATTCACATGCAAAAAGTGCGTCACTCCGAGCTTGCCGTTTAAAAGACAGCGGTGCCAGATTAAAACCAACACAGGGATGAGTGCCTGCCTAGATGGGCTCTATTTGTTTAATCTTCTCACTGGCGTGGCAGCCAAAGCATCATTTTTGGTGTTGGTCCAAAACTCCTTCTACACTGCGAGCATGGCAAAAGTGAGAAATTATAAACCATTTACCTACAAATCAGAATCATTTTATTGGCAAAGTGCGTTAAAACTTGTGATAGTCAAGTCAAGTCAAGTCAATTTTATTTGTATAGCCCTTAATCACAGACAGTCTCAAAGCTGGGCAGATATTTGGAATTTGGCCGATTATTGGCGTTGGCCCTTTTTTTTTTTTTTACTTTCGAGGCTGATAAATTAAAAGCTGTTTTAGTTTGGCTCACTGCCGCACACTTGCCATAGTAAACTTTAAAGAGATATTTGTTTTCGTTGAACTCTAAGACATGCTGCGGAATCCAAGAGCTCTGTGCACTTTTTGTTAGTCTTTTAAAACTACATTGTTGATTTTCTAAGATCTAAAAAAGCTTTAACATGTTGTAAATCACTAATGTTGTTTAATAACAAGTGCTTAAAGGCATTTAAACTAAATCAAGTTTTGGAGTTTCTAATTTTTCAAGACTTTGACACCATTTTACCCCTTTTTCAACAAATAAATATCGGACCCTGAAAAAAAAAAAAGCATATCGGTCTATCGCTAATTTTAGGATGACATATGCTTCATCCTGGCTGACGTACCTGATTCACTTCTGGGTTTGGGGTGGTGTGCTTATTGTGTCGCCGTTTTATTATTCTCCAAGACAATAAGGAACCCGTTAATTTGCGGATGCTCTCCGTTTCAATGCGGTCCCAGCCCGACATTTGTGAATAGTATACTGTACACCAAAGCACCCTCTCACATTAGCTTAGCGATTTTACTTCTTGATCTGTGTGTCGCATGCTTCGGTTCTTGGTCACCTCCACGACTAAGGTACTTTTCTCGCCCCAATTGCGCAGTTCAGACAGGCGGACTGCTCTCTGCTGGTTTGGAATGTTTTTCCATTTATGGGTGATGGAGGCCACCGTGCTCAGTGGAACCTTCAACGCAACAGAATTTTTTTTCTGCACCCTTCTCTCGACTTGTGCCGCGGGACAATCCTGTCTCGGAGGTCAACAGACAGTTCCTTTGACTTCATGTTTGGTTTGCGCTCTGACATGCACGGTCACTTGTGCGAAGTATATTTACCCCAGCTGCGCACCAACTAAGATGGAGGAAATTCTCAAGGACAATCAGCACCACATTTGTTGCTTTTCCATCACAACAGGTGCAGGAGCGGGGCATGGATTGACTGAACTGTGCAAGTCCCCACCACAAAGTGCACACACGCAACGTGTAAGGTTCTGTAATAACGTTTCAAGAGTGACGAAAAAACTGTTTGGGATCAAGTGAGGGAAAGCTGTCCGCCGACAACACAGAAATACAGAATACATAGAACACAAACTGTATTGTATTCAACAACAATATTTAACCATATTTACACTTTCATATATACCAATAAATAAAATAGTGACACATGTGGTCAATAAATTTCGATGGATGGATCCACTCACTGCGTCCACTCGCTTGAATGACATTGAGCTCTCATTCATTCGCCCGCCTCTGCAAGTTGCAGTCTCATCGTCGTCACCCTCTGATGTACAAATCCCTACGGCGGCCGAAGGTGACGACGAGGTGCCATCAGTGTCAGCAACTCGGATAGCCAGCCAAGTGAAGCTCAGAGGGTTCTATTTGTTCTTCTGCTAATTATCAAATCTATTGTTCAATTTTCAAACTTCTTGTAAAGTTGTACACATGTTGAAGTGACCATTCAAAAAAAGACAGTCATTTTTGGGAAATCTCGTCACATGGCTATTCACAGTTCCCAAATAGATGCATTGATATAATTTAGTCAGTATCATCAATCAAATCTGAAATGTATGATTAACGTTTAAAACTATTAATACTACTTAATTAAACAAATGGTTCCACACAATTGTTTACGTTTAAAAGAAAGAAGCAACATACCAAATGCGGATATTTTTTATACCAATCACGTATCAAATCAACTCAACTCCAACGTAGGTATCTTTATTATCGATATTTGGATCGATCCGCCCACCAACACTGCAAACAATGGAGCTCCGTCCAAACAAACGGATGCTCAAACTGAACGCAATCAAATGAAACATTCCAAACAACACTACAAATACATCGACAGGGACCCTCCCAGAGGTGTGCTATTACACATTGTGTAATAACAATAAGCCGTGCGCACATCAACACTGAGTCAAGCACATCGGGGCTCGGTGTAAACGGAGCCGCAGGGCCGCAACCACGACCGGACGACGCGTGCCATTGCTAAGCTACTCCATCGCAGTTAGCAGCGCTATCCCTTCGCAATGTCCATCACTTGTATTTACTGACCTGCTACGAGTCGACGGCGAGGTTACCGACGCGGGGCGCGCTGTGAGGTGTGGTTACCTGCAAAGAAACGGCCACCGAAAGGCGGAGTTGCTCCTAGCCAGCTAGCGTCGATGCTAGCCGGAGAAGCTGGACGGCGAAGGCTCCAAGCTCCGTCGCTTGGGAAAGCACTTGTACGGTTCCAACACATAAGACGCCAGCCGTGGGTGAAAACTAACCATCAAGCGACAACTGGTGGGAAAAAAATTAAAAAAAATATATATATCTTTTTATTTTTCCAATTGCATTAACATACGTGTGCGGAGGCACCCATCTACCGCTGATACTACTACTTGGGGACCCTTTGTTCCAGGCAGGCTGTCCGTGGATACTTAATGGGAGAGGGAAAAAATAGGCTCCGCCCCTTTGCGCGTACACTGGCGAGTGTATTAAGCACATGCACCCGCACACACTTGAACAATAGTTGAACAAACTATTATTGTCAATTTCTATTCTCAACCCATACATTTGTTTTGTACAGTATATCTATTCAGATGAAGAAGGTCATGAACGTGTTTTTATGGTTTCATAATGATAATAACGGGTCCATCAGAGTAAAACCGTAACCATGTCGCCTGTGACAAAATTTAATTTAGCACCCCTGGACTACACGTTTTCATTGAACCAGCCAAATCACTTAGGCAAATATTCATTCACACCAATGGACAATTCAGAGTCTTCAAAATCTCCCTGGAAAATATGAGGATATACTGTGCAAGGAAGCCCGAGTACCTTCAGATAAACGAGATTTGAATCCCAAACCTCTTTCCACCAGAGGTTCTAGGAGGCATTTTTTAAATTAGGTCTTCAATTTTTTTTTTTTTGCACATTCTTAGTTTGATCAAAACAAAACCATTCTTACCTGATGATTGATGAAGGAAACGTTCAGATGAATTATGGGGCCTTATCTTTTCATTTGTTCTTTTGGATGAATCAGGCAATGAAATCCATTTCCTCAGTCTCAATCATCATCCCAGCGTAATGAAACGATGACGATGAAATTAATTTGTTCTGTCCTGACCTTCTCCATCTTAAAACAGCGCTTGCTTTCATCTCCACGCCATTTGGAGTATGATCAAGCGCTCCGGCTTGCACGGCGCAGCACAGTGATGAGTGTTAATCAGACTAGTTAATTCAAGGCGTCTTTGTAAAGGCTTTTGGGAAGTGATTGACTCTGCTGATGGCTCAAATCCTTTTTAGACCACAGTCCTGATCCTTTCCGAGTATCATATTATGTAAGGATATAATCTGAAGCCTCACTTTTAATCAATAACCACTCTGATGTTTACAAGCAATAGATTTGAAGGAGCAGAAAGGCCTTTGTGGTCTCTAAGTGCGTTTAAAGCTCAATTGGTTGAGGCTTTCGCTTCGTCAGTTTGTGTAATTATATAAAGCAGGAGAGCAGATGAGGAAAGTGAAGTGGTGGGTTTTATTGAAAGGCTGCGAGTAAATACATCAGCAGTCCACTAGGGAGTCTTACTGGTAAAGCCTCACATCAGATCACCGCTACTAAAACGTTTTGAGACTGTTCAGTCTACAGGTGGTCCCGAGCAGGGACACCAGGGGCGTTTCGAGGGTCAGCGGTTTAGGGGTGCTGATCTCCCAGCCAAGCAGGATCAACTTAGCCATTTTGTACATTTTAATGCAAACAATCTAACCACCGGAACTCTTTCCTAGCTTGAAAAAAAATGCAGGCTAACTTCGACCAAACAAGATAAATAGTGAGTGTTAAAAAGGCCAGGTTCGTAATTACTATGTTGTCGTTACTGTCATAGCGCCCTCTGATGGTTAGCCTGTTAATGTAATTTAATTTTAGTTAGGCATGTTTCAGCCACCTATTTCAGGACGCCGCGATCATTTCCATTTCCATTGTAACAGTTGAACTTTCCATCCAAAATCGATCCAACTTACAAGATGCGCTTGCATTAGCATGTAAGTGACTCAATATAAAGTGAGTATTTTCGGGAAGCTCAAGAAACACCTACACCCATATCCAAGCAAATTAAAGACATACATATGTACTGTTGCACGCTCCTGATAATCCACAGTCTTATTAACATTTACAAAGCTGGTGATGAAATATATTATAACTAAGGCAGGAGGAATTAAGGGAGAAAGCTGTTCTGACAACATTAATCTTTCGTGGGGTTTTTTTTAATACAATGATTGCCAAGTTCTGTTGAAGCTAAAGAAAAATAGGAGCTACACTGTCCTCTGCTGGAGACGCTGCATACATTTTTTATGCTTGCTCATAAAGTTGTTGTTAGAACAAACAGTGAACGTCAGTTTAGCAACGATGAATGAATATTGACCATCAACTTGAGTTTGGTGAAGTTGCTTTCCATTAAAACAGGTCATTAATATTTAGATTGAAGTGTTCAGGGGAAAAAAATTCTCATGGCATTTAAGGGGTATATTAAGTTATGTTTGGATAATTGTTGATAAATAAAGTTGTATTGTATAAGTGTGGGTCTTTGGGGAAAAAACGGATTTTTTCCCTTTATTTATTTATTTATTTTTTAAATCACCACCTAAGTCAATCGAAACAATTAGAGAATGGAATGACGTATTCTGGGGGAGAAAAAGGTGTTTTCCCTGATTTTACTGCAACACCGTGTGTGTGCGTGGGTGTGTGCGCGTGTGTGTGTGTATTGTGCACTTCTCTTCCTCTGAGCTAGCAGAGACAAATGGGAACAGTACGTCTAGTTATTAAAAGAAAAAGACGAATGTTAGAGCTGTTCCACTGAATAATGAAACACCGATGGCCCCGTACTAATGTTGACAAGAATATTAGCGTAACTGATTTATAGCGGCGGCGTGTAAAAAATAAAAAATAAAACATCAATGTCAAACCTCAAGTACAAATTATCTAAGCTTGGTGTTGGTTGCTAATTCAAAGGCAATGAATCAACATAGCTGCTGATATTTTCATGACTGCACAGCTCCGCTGGTAAAATAGAACTTTGTAAATCCTGTTTTATAGCGTATGATTCCTTTAACTGCTCCCATCTGCCAGCATTTACCTTGATTTGCATTCTCTCTATCATGCCCACTGTGTGCATTATTCAGATTCAATCTCTGGCCTGTCAGCAAACAGACATTTATTAAGTCTTATCATAAAAGTATGAATCAGGGTGATGATTTGTATTTGCAAAGTCGCTGGAATTGCCCTTAAGTACTTCCCTCCATCTTTTGGCTTAAAGACTGGAGTTGACGATGTGCTCTGACTTTTAATTTTCTTAAAAATTTCCTTTCGTCCTCCTCCCTGCTTAGGTGGCACATGCCACCTTTTGGCCGCCATGCTGAGGGGCCTGCAGCAGATGTGACATCACAGCCGCCCATCACCACTTTGCAAAACCCCTCCTTTCGCCATGTCAGACTCCCCGGCATCTCCCACACATTCCTCATCTCTCCCTGCCTCGGCACACTACGGCCATTTTGATCTCGTTTACAGTAAGGAGCGGAGAGAAGAGGCATAAAGAAAGACGCTTTAAGCCAGCGTTGTTGTGTAATCCCAAAATAAATAAATAAATAAAAGGTTGCCATCTTGGCTCTGCTTGAAGTCACTTTTTTTTCCCTCCAGTCAGGGGCCATGTGACTTTCTGCATGAGGTAACAGCGATGTTAGTGCAGAGGGGGAGTGAAACAAGGGCAAAGAGTGAGAGGAATGGAGGGAAGGGAGGATGGGGGGTGAGAGTGACAAGCCAAGGGGAGAGTGCGCCGGGATGGGTGCGTTTAGGAGAAGGGGGGCGGGGGGAGCATACATGCAATCTATTTTTATCATTTAGTCAGAACAAAGGATGTGATTGGCTTCACTGTGTTAGCGCGCAGAGAACAAAGCCTTAAAAAAAAGGGCAAAGTCACAGCAACAACAAAAGGTCGCCGGTATACTTGAAGCAGGCAGATGCGTGCCAACATATAAAGACTCGTATTAACGTGCTTACATACTCGCTGCAGCCATCTTTAATAGCTAATATTATCAGACAAAGAGCCAAGAACAAAACAGATGACCAGAGGGCGAGAGAAATGGATAACAGGATTAAGATTATTCCGAAAATGCCGGGAGGGGCGAGTATTGATATTAGTATTAGTATCCGTGCTGATACCAGCCTTATTTTTAGGTATCGTACCCATAACGACTGCTGATACCAGTATCGACTGTCCTCTTGTGGCTGTTTTTATAATCAGCAACTAGAAATCAGAATAGAAAATTGACATTAAATTTTCAGGAAAATTCCAAGATTGAGACGTATAGGTCTTTATTTAAATTATTTGTCATTGGTTTTGGGGAGAAATTTTATCTATCAAATGCATTACTGGTATCGGTACTTGGTATCCCTGATAGCAAAATAGGGGTGAATCAACATCTTTGAATCCCAAACTTCAATGCTGACAAAATGTTGTTGAACCAACCTTGAATGACCATCAGTCTTAAACTAAAACAAAAAAAACCCAACAAAAATCAACCTTCTTAACCTTAATTCAACATTCATTTCACATCGTTTGCTATCTGGGTACGTATCGGTGACTACTCAAGAACTGAGTACTCGTACTGGTATGGGTTTGAAAAAAAGCAGTAACGAAAATCCCTACTAAAAAGTATATTTAATATTATTGTAAGCCATTAGGTGTGTACAGCTTTCCAGTAAAAGACAATTTGCCGCATATCTGAATACATGGAGTATGAAAGGATTCAAGAACGGTACATTATCAAGTGGAATGATTCGATTGGGTTGGACTCAGTGAAATTCTGATTTGATTTGATTTGAAATGGAATGGCTGTATTGTTTATGTCTTATTAACCCATTTACTGCCATCGACGGCTAAAGATGTTATAATTTTTTGAGAGGGAGTTGACACAATTGTATCTTGATTTTGAGCTGAAAAACATTTTACGGCCTCACAGATGCACCTGTCAGTTTGATTCACTCATTATTTATCATACAAGTGTAAAAAGAAGTTAACACAAGTATGAAGCTCTCTATGCACACTTCCTCTCTTAACTTCCTCGCGCCACCCTGTGCCTTCTCCTTATTTTGAAATTGGTGTCACAAAAAGCCTAGTAAGATTTTGTTGGCCACTCAACTGAGATCTAGTGAGGTACATTGATGTCTCACAAATTTTGCTGACAAAAATAATGACATTGAAAATGTGTGGGTTTTTTTTGGGTGGCATTTCACTGTACACTAAAAGTGCCCTCTACCTACTTACTAATACGAGAATGTAAACAAAGCAGCATCACATAACATTTTTTCATGCATACATAGTGCATAGTCATGCTGTTCGGTGGCTTTTTCCTGAGAGATCCAACAGCCTCAACGTGCCTCAGCAGGCTCAAGCTCCTCTGCGATAGGTGCTAAGCACATGTACTCTGAGCGCACGTCCTCCCCCGTTTGCCAATATTTGCTTCGCAACATTCGCTAAATCTTCCCTGTGCACCCTTCGTACACACATGTGGATGTCATTAAACGTTTCTGCCCAACAGTGAAGCCTGTCAACAACAGAGGGGGGTTGGGGGGGGGATACAAGAGAGGACCAGGAAATAGACCAGACCTAAAAAAAAAAATGACCTTGCAAACAATTGAAAGATGACTGGAGAAAACACTTGCAAAACTTTACGCAGGAAAAAAAGGCAACACGGAAAAGCAGCATGTGCAGTTGGATTCATTTTACACCTGAACCCTTCCCATAATCAAAGTATAACAAGAACTTCATATAATGTATAATATAGCAAACATGCAAAAAAGGAAGTACGCCAAAGCCATCTCAGTAAACATGCACGGTTTCTTATGCAGTAAATCGGAGCCTCTATTAACTGGCACAGTCACACTCAAAGGAAGTTTCGAGCAGTGGTGTCAAATATATGTCCCGCGTGCCAGATCAGCCCCGCAAACGGTTTTAATCCGGCCCGCAAGAAGATTTGGTAAAATATAAAAATGGTTTGGGTTTTATTGGGGGGGGGGGACAAAGTACCACATAAATGTGTTAAATATTACAAATTCAACTACTGGTAACTCCAGGACAGCCTGCAAATAGCGACAATCTGCGTAATATTGATGCCAATTGTTTTATGTTAAAGAGCATGATTTTACTGGTCCGGCCCACTCGATAATAAATTTTCCTCCATGTGGCCGCTCAGCTAAAATGAGTTTGACACACCTGCTTGAGGGTCTTCAAATATTAACATGCACTCTTTGGACATGCTATTAGCACCCAGAGAAAACCTAATCAAGCACGGGTAGAAAATGCAAAGCCCACACAGGCAGGCCGAGGCCAGACTCAGACCCCAGCATCAAAACTGTGGGACAGGTGCCCTGAAAAAAGACTTAACAACAAATGATAGAAAGAGAACAGCTAGCAATGACGTCCACTAGCCAAAGGCTGAGCTCCACTGTATTTGCTTACAGAATAGCTCGTGACCAGAGCACAAGTCAGAAACATTGCATTTTTGTTGCAAAACAAACCAACACCGCAGAGTTACCTGGTGTTCCATGTTGGTGACCCCTGCAAGTGTAACCTTCGCTTTAGGTCACAACTTGACCACTTTGCAGCCAACCCCCGTATCTTTTTTTTTTTTTTTAAACATAAGTTATGTGTGTGAAAGCAACATGCAGCAAAGAGAGGCTCGCACTCACCGGGACAAGCGCAACCTCCAACAGACATCTTCTCACATGTTGGGGACTCCGCGTTGAAGGAAACGGCAGCACTCGGCCCTCACGCTGCTCGCATGGGCTACGCTTCTGAGGAAAAAAAAAACAACACAGGCAGATTGAGAGAGGGAGGTGGAGAGATAAGAAGAGGGAGTGGTATGATTCCGAAGCTGGGCCACCGCTTGCTGTCAGAGGCAGGAAGTTGGCAGTGGCTGCATCATTAACAGGCATGTTGCAACACAAGTGGGAGGGGAAATGAAACAGAGAGACTTGATTGCACAGCAGACAGGAGTACGCAACACGGAATGGAGCCCAGTGAGGGGGTGTGTGTGCGTGTGTGTGTGCAGGTGAAAGAAGAAAGCACGAGAAGCAATTAGCCGAAAAGAAATTGTGTGTGAGTGCGTGTGTGTGTACATACGTGGCATTGATGCATTGTCTATTTTTGCCGTGCTACTGCGGGAGATAAACATTCTCAGTAGGAGCCCAGATGCAGAAGGTCATTAATGCCAAACAAATACATGCACCCCTGCCTCGTGTATGTGACTGATTTCCATCTTAGCCACTTTTCTTTCTCTCGCATTGCTACCTTCGGTTGCACAGAGAAGACGTGCGTTAATCACCGCAGACAGTATCGATTAAAAATGCAAAGCCCACCTGGAGAGGAGAGACACCCGAGGCCTACGGGAGGCAGGAAGACCGTGTTAATATGCACCCGCTTGCCAACACGAAGACCCTTTGCGCTCTTTCAACACGCCGGTAATCCTGCTTCGCTCTCTCATTGCTATCATCTAGATGACGCAGCCTTCACCTTACGGCAGTTCAGTCCATTTCCATTAGCGCCGACACATCTCTTTTGTCACTTTGCAAGCAAAAAGCCTGTTTCTGTTACTAATGCATTCCACGTTGCTAGATTTCACAATTACACAAAACTACCAAATGAATTTCAGACAAACCTGGTGGGATGGTCTACTCGGCCAGGAAAAAAAATCATGACTAAAACCCTTTTGCACTACCTCGGCTCTCCACGCCAGTGATGCTTTGCCCCTGGCAAAAAAGGTACGGAATGGCAAGCATTATTTCTAATTCTACATGTAATAACTCCGGATACACCAGTGGTGGGGCGTCAAGGTCTTCTCTGTTGGCCTAACATAATCAAGAAATCATGATCATATTCTTCACATAGATGTCATATTATATCCTAGTGTTGAATTTTTAGGTTAGAGTTTGTATCCGATCAGAATTCAGCTAGCTTGTGTTGCCAGGCAGATTTCATAATACCAGTAGCACGCACAATTCGTCGAGGACTTCAGATAGAATCGTGCGGGCGTCTCGTCAGTCAATGTCAACGGGGTTTTAGATTTGATAGACAGTTGCGATAGCCAATCAGATCACGAGTTGATGACAGTAAGGCCTCCTTGCTGGCCTTACATTGAAGGTGATGAACGCTTCTTGTGATTGGATACTCACTCATGAGGGGCAGCGCTATGCGGAATCAACACACCCGAATGTCGTAACTGGCGACTGTTCAAAAATCTCAAATATATTCTTGCTTTTTTAAACCGCAATGGCCGAAGGAGGGAAAAGTGTGGATTTAATTGCAGTTACACTTGCACGCCCATTTTCAAGACGGACCTTTAGGTCGTCCAACACTTGCTCAGAAGTGTGTAAGTGTCTTTCTGCTTATTATTTCTCCAGCCGTGGTGTCATAAATGAAGACAATATGAGGGGGATTTATTCAAGTCAGACTAAGTACGACTTTACTGAAGGCCTCCGTGTGAAATGCACGGCCCGCCACTGGGACACAGAGCAAGTAGAAATGACTATAAGGCCTGTTGCTTCTGCATGGGATGCGATACGCCACAGTCTCCACTTTGCAGCAGAAGCCTTTCAGTGGTCAATGGCCACTGAAGTAGACGAGAGACACATCATCGTTGTATTTTTTTTTGTCTTGTCACTACAGTCAAATGATGTGCCGAATGTCTGGCACTGTTTCTCGCTACTATTTGTGGTCTAATATTTCACATGATCCTTGCAAGGATAATTCTACTCAATGTATGTCAGGAATATGTGATGTTTGCAGTGTAAAAACTATACAGTCTTTATTCATATGGGACGGTGCCGCTTATGGCTGTAGTCATTATTGATCCTGTTTGATAGTTTGCACACCTCTGTTGTGTATCCGTATTGCTGCATTTTTGAACACCGTCAATTGATCGATAGCTCTGTGTTATTTGCAGACATGGTGATGCGGTCTGGCTGGATCTTGTCTCTCAGACATTGATCCGTGGTCTACATGTGGCATGTACGCTACATATCTACTATTCTCTTATTTATCTAATTTATATATCTATCTGAATTATTGTTGTATTGCACTGGAGAGGGGAGCTCTCTAATCTCGTTGCACACTTGAGTACAATGACAATAAAGGGATTTCTGATTCTGATTCTGATTATTAATAATGCACAACAGAATTCAGTAAAAAAAAAATCAAGTTATTTTGAAAGCAAGACTGGAAAAAATAAATAGATGAATAAATAAAAGCTCACAATATCTCACTGTGATTAAAAGTTAACACATTTAGCAATTTTATTACTTTAGCAAGAAACTTGATGGGCCACATAGAATGATGTCATGGGCCACATCTGGCCCCCAGGCCTTGAGTTTGACATTGGTGTACTACAGTGATTCCACCTCCAGTTCTCAAGTCCATGTTTATTTCAACATCCTTGGCCAATAAAAATGATTCTAAACCATTTTGTTTTTTTCCTCGCTGCTGTTGAAGAGCAAAAACAACCTTGAGCTGAATCGAGATGAGAAGTGAGGTGCCATGGAAAAGTGGCATAAATGTTGGATTGATTTGCTTAAAGCCCCTAAATGACTTTAATGCACTTTGGATGAATACAAAAAAAGGTCCAAACATAAACTGATTAAATGTGGCAATTTCCACAAACCATGTAGCCAATCAGGTTTAAGATCTTTGTCTTTTCTTTCTTGTTCACAAAACAACCGGAGGATTCCCTGTGGCTTACATTGTGCTTGTTTATGACCATGCCTTGTCATGAACAAATCATCACAGAAAGGCACACTTCATCTCCACAAGCACAAAAGCGAGTCTTGTACTTGTGCGCTTGATCCTGTCAAGGCTGAGCTTGACTACTGACTGTCTCTACTGTGATATAACATCTGACAACTTGGCTGTCAGACAAAAAAAAGGCTCCACATATGGATCTCCCACCGCTACTGAAGACCCCATCGTGCGGCTTTGACAAAAGCTCTCATCACCAACGCCTGTCACTCAAAGACAGTACGGCAACAAAGAGCAAATATGAGTCAGCCCGGGAACCTGAGCTGACAGGCACATTGGCTACACACCAGTGAACAGGCAGCCGCATCACAGTTAAATGTCATACACCATGTCAGACAATGTTCCCGGGACCCAGACACAATGAACATCCCCGCGGGCCTCCTTCTTCCTGTCACAAACACTACCTGCTGCCACGTTGGGTTTTTTATACGTGTAGTTTCAAGGTTGGGATCAAACAAAGGCAGACGGAGAGAGGAAGATTGTGTGAGTCTAGTTGAAAAAAATGGCTTCCAGGAGCAATTAAAGCTGCTGTGCACTGTCAGGCATGGACTCTCTCTCCTCCGTCATGCACATACGGATTGCCCGCGCTGTGTCGACATGTCAACAACAAGCACAGCACTTAGAACGAAGAAGTTGCCATATCACCTTGCCTGGTCTACTTAGGCACACATCTGCGTGAACGCATGCCTCTATATGTTGTGACAGCACACGCTCACATGGCTACCCCAGCTCAGCCTCCCAAAATCCAAAGTGAATGTTTCAAAGGCTCCTGATGCCATCATTCACGCAATCACTGCTTATCTGCGCCACTGTCCTTCATCACCGCACTCCATCTCTGCGCTTACCTTTCTTTTCTTTCGCCCACACACGCCAGTAAAAGTCCGCCCGGGTCAGCCCACACAGCGGAAGGCGAGCTGAGACAGCAGGCAAAGAAAGAGAGAGCGAGACGTTGGAGGAGGAATGTGTGATGAGCAGATGCTGAAATAGGACACAATTGGAGGGGGGGGGCGAATCAAGCAAAGTGCAAATTGGATGATGAGAAGGAAGGAGGGAATGAGGGAAGAAAGGAGGAGGTGGAGGAGATGAGGAAAGGAGGAAGGAGGGAGGGGGGGGCTTCTCTCCGCTGCACTGGTATGACGCAGAGCAGCCACATCTCCACTCTCCGTTACAGCCCCATCCTTCCATGGCTATAAGGGGGGGGCGCTGTATCCATGGCAACGGCTGAGCAGAGTTAGGTAGTAGTTAGCGGCAGAGTGCTGTGATCACTTAGATGTGCATCTTGCAGCTTCTGGAAGGAGTAAATAAATTAGGACGACATGCAATGAGAAGCAGACTGGTCTGACTTGTTGCCCACAACAGGATAGAGTGGGGAAACAGGATGCGGAACTTAATTCGCTTATTCAAAGGGAACATAAAACAAGAGCAATCATTTTTTTTTTTTAAATGAAATGAAAATTTGTCGATACATGCTTTTCGTGAGTTAAAGTACTGCAAAGTTGTATAATATTTAGATTAAATGGCAATATATTTTATAAGACAGAAGTGTATACATTGTCAACATGAAAAAAAAACTAATATTTTGATATTTTAAAAAAAATGTAAACGCACCTGTATGCGGTAAAGGAGGAATCAGTCCCTGATTCACTTCAGTCGCTTATTTATTCCTTTATTTATTTATTTGAGCCAACGTTCACACTTAAAAGTCAATTTTCCCTTTCATGTAAAAGCGCCTGTGTTCCTT
This sequence comes from Idiotropiscis lumnitzeri, assembly GCF_059441095.1. NCBI lineage: Eukaryota > Metazoa > Chordata > Actinopteri > Syngnathiformes > Syngnathidae > Idiotropiscis > Idiotropiscis lumnitzeri. The sequence goes on along the minus strand of NC_142399.1, from coordinate 3,796,981 downwards.
TGATCTTTCATCTTAAACTGATAAAACAATTTAGTGACGCAAAAAATGGCCTTATAAGGTAAAGGCGTGTGTTTTTCTAGATTGAAAATGTGTTACGAATGAAAAAGCCTTTTTGGGGGCACAAAAATCTATGACGACTGTATTTTCAAAGAAATGAATACTTCAGACTCACTGTGTACACACAAGATTAAAAAAAAGACGACAAATAAAATAAATATTTCTCTCCGTACCTTTCTGACCAATGGCGTTTTTATTCTCCACTCTGAACGGAAGTTAGGCTGGGGGGGGGACTACAAAACGTGACTAGTTTACCTTTGACCCCTGTTTTTTGCGTCATTTTGCCGGGAACATGTGTCTCCTACCGGCTCATTTGGAGGCTTTTCATTGGCCGAAGCACTCCCCACGTTCATGTGCTAGTAAGGGAGTAAACTTGCAAGATGGCGGTGCGGTGGAGCACAGGCGATGAGACTTTAATGACGTGCAATATGGATTTTTTCCCTTTGGATACACTCTCCGCGGTAATGAACAATTTCTGTGTTTTAACTTCTTTATAGTAACTTCGTTGTGAAGAATGTACTGCTTTATTCGTCCGCGTTGCACTGCATAAGTTGAACACTGCGCATGCTGAAGTGACACGTGGATGCTACCCCGGCGTCACCACATCGTATTTTTTTAAAGCTGCTTAGTATTTTTATCGTTTATTATTATATAAAGGTCGCATGTTTTATCCATCTATAGATATTAATGACAATTCGCAGTGTAGCTAACGTCGTTCGGGCATCATATTGACTAGCTGTTAGCACGCCGGTTCTACAGATGCTTTAAACTAAAAAAATTTATTAAAATGAACAAACCGTATACGTGACAGTCGTGCTCTGTTATAGCTTACATATCTGCCTTGATTGTACGTTATGTTCTTATGTTTTTAATTTACAAAAAGAGGTAGCATCTGGTTGCAATGCTACCGCTACTGTTGATTCATTCACACGTGTTGACAGCACGATAACGTGCTAGCTAACTTGGTAGCTTGCTAACTTTGCGACTCCTTTTCCAAAAGTAGATTCCGGAGGAACAGTTTGTTTCATTCGTTGTTCGGTGGTTGGTTTTGAGTTGAATCGTGGTGGATTCTTCGGCTTCGTGCCAGGCCGCTGCAATGGTGTGTCATCAGTTCAGCCACGTCGAGGTTGTTGTGCACGTCGATCGACATTGCTGTGAAGGCAGCACACTTTTACCGAAATTATTCGGCATTCACACAATAATCTCCATCAAAAATAGAAAAGCAATCACACGTGCTTTGGTGCGGCTGATCACATTTCCCTTATCACGCGTGCACACCAGACACCCACTGTTTTGAATTTTACCTCCTGCTATTTGATACAGTGTGCATTTTATATTTAAACGTTTGCATTCACCGCTTGGTGTCCAAATCATCAAATTGGACACAGCCCAAAATATCAATAAGGGTGTGTTGTACACGTGGGTGCGCGACTTCCGCCATGTGGACGGCGAGTGTGAAGGAGCAAACATGTCATTGACGCAAACACGTGGGCGACCAAATACAGACTACTGTAAAGGTATCGAATTTCCATGGGGTTTATTTACACTTGAACTGAAGTATTAAAAGACAAATGTGTGGCAATTATTTCACTACGTGTTGGGGGCATTATCAGTCAGATTTTATTCACACGCTTGAGGCAGACATGCAAGTTACACCTCATCCACCCTTCTGTATATGTCTTATCCCCGTTCGGCTTGCTTGTGTGCTGCAACTAATCGTAGCTTAAACAAAACATGCAATCCGCACATTAGAAGGCACCCCAACCGCACAACTGTGAGGGGGATATTCAACCAGTCATCCACTGTGTTGCCTAAACCGGATACAATATGAAGCTATATCCATTTAGGAAAATTAGGTGTAAAATATGAGATAAAAAAAAAATAGTTATGAAAATGTAGTGGACCAAAGTGAAGGCATGTGTAAGTTTTGCTGATAATATAAATGCTGATTTCTAACAAACCGGTTGAATTTTGCCCATGGGCCATACTTTACCCACCCCTGCTTTACAGATAAGGGTAAATCATTGAGAGGTCTTTTAACTGTTTAGTAATGTGTAACACTTTATAAAGTCTTAATGAAATGCTACAAGAACATAAATAAGGAAAATTGGTCATTGTTGTCTATTTATTTATTTTTTTACATCAATACTCTCCTTGATAATACTTGATTCTTAAAACTGGAATAAGAGGCTCTACTGTTAGGTATAGTGAAGCCTCACTGAACTTCGACCATAGGCATGTATTTGAGGATGCATGTTTACAAGGGGACTGTCAGTAGCATGCGGTCCGTCATGTAAATACAGCGTCTTGTATGTTAATTTAAACGGATTGCATTTTGATGTCATCTCTGCTGTCTTTCTAGGCCTCTGAACTGTGCTCTGGCGAAACGCCGGAGGCACTTCAAAGCTACTTGGACCCTTCCATCCTTTCCATCTTTGACACACCCTCCTTGCAGGCAAGTCCACATGTTCAGGCACCCTTCTTTCTATATGTTAACATGTATAATCGTTGTGCCTTGACATGTCTATTTATAAGTGTTCTTGGTCTTAGTTGTTGTTTTTATTACTGTTCTTCTTATTATCATTTAGAATAAAGGACTAGATGAGGACAGTGAAGCCACGCTCTTAACCGCTCTTGCGGACATACTGGACAATATGGATGATGAGAACCTGTCTCCGTTTGACACGCTGCCAGAGACAGACCTGCTGTCGGGTCAGGGCAGGGAACACTCGCCGGTTAGTGCACAGATGTCCTGTATAACTCATAATAGGTCTCCCTCTAGGTTCTGCCGCAAAAACACAATTGAGTCCTGTGCTCACCGCGAGATTCATACACTTGATGTACGTTTAATTTGCACCTACAGATAAAACATGTCATTTCCTTGTACCTTTCGCCCTCAACACAGATCAGGCGATTACTCTGTCTGCCACGGTCCACTCCAGAGAAAGACTGCTCAAGACCACTCTCGAGTGGAAAAGTAACATTTCCCGCACAAACGCTCCTACTGCACACAAGTTTCGATTTTAACTTGCTCATATTTGTACGCAGAACCTCCCCAGGATGAGAGACTCGTTACAGAGAAGTGATGGGGAGGAAGAGGATACAGTTTCTCTCACTCTGAGCCCACTGAGGCCCAGTATACCTTTTGACTGTTCTTTGACAGAGTTGGACGGTCCAACGTTTCCTGTCACCGTTGACCAGGACAGTGGCCTTTCGGTCAGTCTGGGTGATTTGGTCAAACATATGCATCCATACTGCATGGCCATATGCATGGAGGATGAAGAGAACATGCAGATGTTGCCTTCTGGTGGAATCTTACTGGAAGTGGTGGATCAGGGTGAAAATGGAGAGCCCATTCTCGCTGTCCAAGACCTCCCGGTTCCGTTGCCAATTGAAGAGTCTACAGATAAGCTAAGGGCAGAAGATGAGGAAGAAATAGCTTCTGACAGCTCAGAGCAAATTGTTGTTGTTGATGATGATGATGATGATGTGTTCTGTCAGACTCCAGTTAGAATTCCTGGTTTATCTTCAGATGAGAAAAAATGCAATAAGATTAACAAGACGAAGGAAGACACCATAGTAAGAAGGCCCTCTCGTAGGAAAAAGAAAAAGAAATGTGAGAAAAATTGCCCACCTATCGAGGGAAGGGTTCTCAGGAGTGCCGCAAAGAGAAACAAAAAACAAGAATCACTCCAAATGTCTGAAAAGAGCCAACTCAAGGAGCGGAAGAAATACAAAGTACCGGAGCCTCCAGCTGGCCCCGCACCTCCCTCTTTAAAACCTATGGAAATCACCCCACACCAAAGTGAATCGCAAGCAGTAATCACCAATTTGACCCCGGAATCTAGTGTGAAAGCTGTTACGGCGCCAGAGCCGACAGGACTGTTCAAAGCTGGCGTTTCTGAAAGTCCAGTCCCAGTAGGCTCCTCCCAGCTGCCGGATAAAATGTCCCAACAGGTGGCCCAAGCTCCTGATGAGCTCTCCAGCCAACCATCCTCGATGTCTTCCTGCAACCCAGCAGCTGCTCTAAACTTGACAGAAGATGAGGCTCTCCCACCTGAGACTCCTCCAGAACCAAAGCCCAAGTCCCTCAGTCTGGCAGAGTACCGACGACTGCGGCTGCAAAAGAAGCCTGTTGCGGCGGATAAACAAGGTGACAACAGCACCAAGTGGCCGAGCCTTCCGGAACTTCCCAAAGAGTTGCCTCCTATCCCCTGCTTGCCTCAACCCAGCCCCAGGGACCCTCGGTGGCCCACCATGCAGGCTGCAAAAAAGGTGGTTGAGATCAAACCTGCCTGGCAACCCCGGGGACCCTATGCCCCTCCTACTCCCGAGGCACTGTTAGTGCCGCCCGCTTATATGATCGCCTCAACCAAAAAACCTTCTAATGCTGTCCCGGCACAAACAAACGCGGCAAAAGAAGTCTCGAATCTCCAATCAACAGACAAATGCCCTAAATCGCCAGAAGCCAAGACCAAAGTCGCTGAGATGACTCCACCGCTTGTTAAAACCACAGCCGAGACAATCCAGTGCAAGTCTGCTGTCGCCGGCCCCCTGCAGACGACTCCAGTTTGCCAGAATGTGCCTGAGGTCCTCCCTCACTCCACCCCTTCCTCAAACCATCGCATCACGTCTGCAAAGGCGCTGACGACGAATGCCAAACCTTGTTCTCCTCCTTCCCTTCGTCCCATGGCACCATCAAGCCTTAAATCAAACCTTGTTGTGTTGAAAACAAAACCACTAATCACTAAACTAATGCAAGCTCCAAAGGCAAAGAATTGCACACAGGAGTTGATTGAGTCCTTCACCACTGAGATGGGTGAGCCTGTCTGTTGCATTTCAAAGTCTCGATATACTCGTTAAACAGTTTTGCAAATCTAAACAGCTAATTGACAACGGCAACTCAAATTCCACTCCACGTCAGGAACCTGTCGCAGAAATAGTTTTGGACTTAAAGGAAACACCCGACTTTTTGTACATATTCCGCAATGTCTCCATTTGTGTGTGCATTTTGTGTTTTTAATGTGTGATTTTAATCATTATACCAATTTATGATTTGTAGGCATTGAGGCAGCTGATCTGACCAGCCTGCTGGAGCAGTTTGAGGAAACGCAAGGTGAGCAAACTAATCACTTTTACTAGTCCCCGTTTCTTGCGCTAGCTCACCTTCTCATTGGTTGATGAAGGGAAAGTATACGGTTTCAATCGTGGGAATTAAGATACACGATTCGACTTTTAACTTTTCTCATCAGAAAAGCAATAATTTGAATACGTGTATACTGACGCTTGGCAGCTTTTTTTGGGGGGGGGGGTATTTTATGAAGTTTGAACTCATTCCCTACAACCCCCCCCCCCCTTTTTTTTTTTTAAACATGGGTTTTGTGTGGGCAGTGAAGTTGCTTTGTGTTGTGGAATTCTGCCCAGTCTGCAAATCCATTTAACTCTCACCATGCTCTCTTTGTTGGTGGATGTACAAGGCTCAACCTTGCGTTGGGTGTTCAGTTGACTGGAGTCCAATTTTCATTTAATGGTGTCAGTTGGTGTGTTGTTGAGCCTTTTAATAATGCCTTGAGAGTTGCGCTGCACTTGAACTGACATTTCTTTCAACTAATACATTTCTGTTCTGCCATTCCACCCTTTCTCCTTATCTCTCTTCAGCCAAAGAGCAACAAAGTGTACCGGAGGTCTGTGGTAGAGCAGCAGCTGTAGGAAACTCTAGGTGAGTTACCCTACAGCATCCACGCTGCTCTGTGGGTGCAATGGAGTCCAATGTGTCCATGTGTGGTTGCCGTGACTCCGCTTTTTTTTTTTTTTTTGCCAAGACCTGCCGCTAATATCATGAATCAGGAATGCCCTTGAAATGTGTCCAACACTGTGATTCACAGCCAAAATTAAGGCCATCCTGCAATTTTCGTCTCAGTAAATGGATGAGAATTATTAACCCCTTTTTTGTTTGAATTTTTTTTTAGTGTTGAACGTCCACGTGAAAGAACTGTTGTGGAGCGTGTCAGTGAGCTCGCAAGCCCTTCAGGTAATTTATATCGCATAAATGAAACGTGTTATACAGAATGATGACATGGAGTTAAACTGTCAGTGCAACCTCCAAACGCAAGTCAAGTAGTGATGCCTTGAGACGGGAGTGACTCGACTGACAAGTTTTTTTTTTTTGGCATACAAACGGTCATTCGGTGTGCTCGATTTGATTTGACTTGCGCAGCGCATACTTGAAATAAGACTACTGCAACACATTTCACCAGCAGCAGTTTAGCAAATGGTAGATTTGACAAAAAATAGGCTTTGTTTGTTTTAATTCCACTCTGTTGGCATTAATTATCAAACTAAAAATAAAGCTAGGATAATTTCATGTTTATTTAAAACGCATCTGTGATGCCTTAAAACGGCACGCTAGCTTAATGCTAGCATTGTTGACATGCTAACATTGGCTTTGATACTTGTGGCTTTAATACTTGTGGCTTTAAAACCCTTTTCACCAAAGAATATTTGAAAACAAATAGAATAAAACATGGAGACACATATTATGATCAATGGCAGATATTCTTTATCGTCTGCAAGAAATGACAAAATTGCACCAACTGACGAATCAAACTCGTAGCTTCATCTTCAGATAAGCAACTGCGTCACATTTAGCCAACTGCTATTAACTCACTCACTACCAGTCGAGTAAAAAAAAAAAAAGGACCTTTGACGTCTTTAGCCGTCAATGGCAGCAAACGAGTTGTCTGCTGTAGTGATGACGCACTCTTTTTATTTTTTTAGCTTTGACTCCTCCAGCTACTCCTCCACACCAGATGTGGAAACCTCTAGTCCCTGTGGCTCTGCTGGGAAAAGCCAAGGCCACAGAGTCGTCCAGAATAAACCCCTCCAAGGCTATTGAGATAGAGGCCCGCCCTTTGACCTCAGCCAGATTCCGTACCAAGCCCACCGCGGCTGCCGCCACTGTGCCTTACAGTGTTGTGTGCATGGATCATGACTACTGCCTCCCCAGCAGAGTTGCTTCTTCAGCTGAAGATGCAAGCAACCGCTCAAATGTCAAACAACAGATCACGATTAAACCCATTAGGAACATTGCTAGGACCACTACGGCGCCCCCGTGCATCCAGGAGACCACCTACCAGTCAAACCCTAACCCGCAAGCATCTTTACCAACTCCTGAGGCGTTGAATAACGGCATTGATGGGATAGGGGACTCTTCTGTTTTGGAGACTCCGGAAGCGTCTCCAGCGCGTCAGGAGAGCGAATCGAGCGAAAGTACACTTAGGAAGAAGCCTTTTGAGAGATCATATCGTTGGCATCCTGGCTCTCTCAGTCCCAGCCCCAAAAGGAGGGGTCGAAAACGAAGATCCCAACGCTCGCCATCTGTTTCCAGCGGCTTGGAGTCTGATTCGCACTCATCGCGATCTCGGTCGAGATCCTACTTGCCATCCAAGAAAAGGTTAGCTCCACTTTTTCATCATGTGGATTCATTTTGACTCACCAGACTTCATCTACCTCCTCTTCCTCGATAGATTTTGTCGTCGCCGCTCTCGCAGCAGATCCAGCTCTTCATCTCGTTCATCTTCACAGTCCTCCGTATCCTGCTCTCCTCCCAGAAGGAGAAAATACTCATATTCCTCCTCTCACTCTGGTTCTTGGAGTCGCTCTAGATCACGGTCTCAATCCCCCCAAAGACAAATGCCATGGAGGAGAAACGGACCAGTTTATAGGTACACTGTAGCAGTTACAAACTTTGGATAATGCTTGGTTGAATTTGGCTAAACATGTTTTTGGGTTTTTTGGGGTTTTTTTTTCAGTCCTTCATATCGGAAGACGTACGGATATGCTACTGAGGATGTGAAGTCTCGCAAAGACAAAGCCATTGTAAGATTGTAAATGACATTGTTGGTGTATTGTGAAGCACTTTATATTACTAAATGTATTCTGAAAACTTTCCAGGAGGAGAGGCGGGTTGTTTACATTGGTCGAATTCGAGGCACAATGACTCAAAGGGAGCTCAGAGAGCGTTTCTCCTATTTTGGCGAAGTGGAGGATTGCACTCTGCACTTTAGAGAGCAAGGGTGAGTGCTCCTTGTCTTGTTTTGCTTTACTCGCATTGTTACTGAACCCTTTTCGTCTCTTCCGTGACATCAAGGGTCTGGCTACAATGCAAAAGCAAAAGCAGGCCTGTTCATAACTGGGGCCTCCTGGCTTTATGTCCCAGGACGCTCTTTTAAAAGCAAGCCACAGCTTCAAATGACAAACTTTGATGAAGTGAAGTAGTCATCTGTCACCAGATGCTAATGCTAACACCTATTACAGGGACAACTACGGGTTTGTGACCTACTACGACACCAAGGATGCTTTCACTGCCATTGAGAACGGAAGCAAGCTGCGTAAGGCCGACGAGCTGCCATTTGATCTGTGCTTCGGTGGAAGGAGGCAGTTCTGCAAAACCACCTATGCTGACCTAGGTAGAGCGAAAGACGGGATAGATGCTCTCAACCTGTTCATCCCGTTCTTTAAAATTGTAATGCCCCTCCTCATGTTGCTTTTCAGATTCTAACCGAGACTATGACCCAGCATCTGCAAAAGGCAAGATGAAGACACTAGACTTCGACACTTTACTGAAGCAGGCCCAGCAGAGTCTGAAGAGGTAACAGGAGGCTGCCGCACGGAGCAGCAAACAATTACCTCAAGAGCAAAACTTGTCTTTTCAGTTTGTTGTGGCATTAGTTGTTGTTTTTTTTTTTGTTTACATTTATTTTGTTTGGGCAAGTCTAATACCTTCTATTGAAGAGAAGATTTATAATTAAATGAGTAAAACAAGCTTAAAAAAAGGAAATGTGACAATTTTTAAATGTTTATTTAAAAATGTAAAAACCAAATGAAGTGAATGGAGAGAATCACTTTTAAAGAGAAAAACAAATGGGGCTCCTTAAATGTTGGGAAAGGGTGGAATACATTCAAATGTACTGCAAACGTCAATTAAAAACAGGAACCTGAACTGTCTTGTTTGGTCATTTAAGCACATCAACTTTGCTGTCCCTTCCACTTACAGTACACTGCCACGAGTCTTTTGTATTCGTATTTTTTTTTCTCTAGATGAATCAGTGTGAGGTTGCAAGGATGTGCCTGCTCATGCGTGACTAATGATAGTCACTTTGTCAGTAATGCCTTCTGTTTCAGATTGCTTATTTTCCTTGTGCATGATGGATGGTTTCTTAAAATCATATAGGTACAAGACACAACCACAGAGGGCAAATTCTACACAAACCTATTTTATAATGTTCTCCCGGTAAGGTCAATATGGACTGATTTTTATGTTAGGAGACGTTACGTACATAAAGACGTTAAAAATGCTGACAAATTCAATACAAGATGTTTGGACCGTTGGGAGAAGGAGAAAACCTCCCTTTTTCAAACATTGGCTCTCGGCTACATTCCTAATATGGCCCGATCAACCAAGGATAATTATTTAGGTTTAAATGGGTCACTCAATGGCGAATGCAACAATAAATGCGGTCGGTTATGACCATTCGTTATCGCAGTAATGTATCCGCATTAAACTCCACAATATAATGTAAATCCATGTCTAAACTCAATGTATTGTTTGCGGTGTATTTTTCTTAATATGTGGACTCAGTGAAATGTTTTGCTCTACAAAATGTGTCCGTTAATGTCTTGGTTTTCTACGTTGGCTGATATGGATGTGAACTATCTTGACGGTTGAAGTGCATTTGTGCTATTTGTGGTCAGATCTGGTTTTGACTGGTTTAAACTAGTCTCTTGAACATGCGCACTGGGTGTAAACAGGAAGAACTGCTGGGGGAAAAAAACAGGGCAAATCCACCACAGAGGAGCGAATTATACGAAAAAAATGTATTGTGTTCCATTTTATATTAACGCTAAGAAGTTATTTCATCAAACCTGAACGAGATTCCGATCAAGTTTGTCGCGAACAGGTGCGACCATTCGGTCGTTCTTGGCAGGCTCGCTTTAAACCCAGCAACGCCAGACCCGCTGTCTGCTTCGGCTCTGACGCGATTGACCTGCTCGGCATTCTATTTGAAATATATATATATATATATATATAAATACGCATTTCTTGGATTTCAAGTTTCCCGCACGTCGCTGAGGATTTTCGACCATTTTAATATGGTCCAAAAAGATAAGACGTTGGAGAGAACACCGGTGGAAGCCGAACCGAGCCCCAGCCCAGTCTCGGGGGAGGCTTGTGCCGCGGGTCCCGGCCCGTTGGAAGAGTCCGGCGGTATCAGCGCGGAAGCGACAGGCCACAGAAAATTCATCAGTGGAGTGGTGGAAGGTATTTTGTTTGATGAGCCTTTTGGAATCGCAATCGTGCAATACATGTGTTAATCAAATTCTATACCGAGCAAGCTTCTTTGTAATTGTGTTTCTGACCAGAAAATTAGAAAATGTTTCATTTATGTCGTTGAAAAGCAGCCAGGTTATCTTGTGTTTTTTTGTCTCCATTGTTGTTATTCCCTACACATGTACACTGGAATAAAACATAAATAGAATCAATTTACTATAAACAGTAACACTGCGATATATTGTAAACGATTATTTGGTCATTTGACAAGTGAACACGTGTGTGGCAATGGTTGAAAAGGAGACTAACACCAAGGGTGTAAAAAAGCCACATTTTCAATTGGCAACACTGCATGAAAACTGATGGCATGATTTGTTATTGCAGGCTTTTATGGACGACCGTGGACAATGGAACAAAGGAAAGAGTTGTTCAGGAGGTAAAGTATGCCAACCTGCTTTCTTTGCGTGTGTTAGTGCATCCATTCTAATCATTGGTGTCACTCATGTTCATAGACAGCAGAAATGGGGCCTGAATACGTACCTTTATGCCCCAAAAGATGACTATAAACACAGAATGTTCTGGAGGGAGTTGTACTCAGTGGAGGAAGCAGGTGACTATTGAGAGCAAGCGAGGAAATTAATTCTACCTGTTAGTTAAGTGTACATTACATATGGCCATATGTATAAGTGTTTTTTTTTTTCTTTTTCCTACTTAACTCCCAGAACAACTTATGACGCTAATTGGAGCTGCCAAAGAGTATGGCATTGAGTTCATCTATGCCATTTCTCCCGGACTTGACATCACTTTCTCCAATCAGAAAGAGGTCACAGCACTCAAGAGGAAACTGGACCAGGTATCGCAAAATGTTTTGACAAACACAACCCAAACATTCTGTTAAAAATATAATTCTCGTTTAATGAACAAGTTAATAATCGTTGCCTCACTGATTATCCTCTTTTGATTTACTCATCTTCGTGTGGTGTGAAATCTGGGATTGTTTTGTTAAACACAGAAGCTGACGTATTTACACGGCCTTTTCACATTGTACTGCAGAGCGCAGCGTCCCATTGACCAATCCCGTTCATTGTGTATATACAGCTGCAGTTCAAAAACAAAACAGCATGCCGTGTCCAACGGCGGCCTGCAAGGTGGGCGTTTGCTGTCGTAGCACTCAAACTGAAGTACAGTGGAACCTCGGTTCTCGACCATAATCCGTTCCAGAACCCTGTTCGAAAAGCGAATTGTTCGAACACCGAAACCATTCCTTTGCTGCTTGCACTGACTTTCTTTGGACGCATGATTAGGGGCTAAAACACTTCGTACACCTATATAAAACGCGAGAGCAAAACGCAGCACGTCCGCACGCGACAACAGTTGGTCACAAAGAGAGCAAGAGAGCGATCTACACCCGTACGCCGCTCAGCATCCCACCCTCGCGTACGCACTCACGCATCGTACCGGCGTTCGAACTCCGATGTTTGTTCGAACTGCGAAGCAAGAATTTCTCTATTTTTTTGTTCGAACTCAGAGTCGTTCGAGAACCGAGGTTCCACTGTATGTTTAATTTTGAAGCGACGTCACTGTGATGGCAGCCGGCGCATCTTATTGAAGTGTTTGTGATGGAGTGTTTTCTGAGTGACAAAAGCAAGAGATTTTGGTCAAGTTGTACAGTAAATGACACAGAGGAAATAAATGTGGTGTCCAAGCATGCTGTGCTTTTTAGACACAAGAGAAATGACGTACTGTGACATGGTAAAAAAAAAAGCACAGCGATGGACTGAGATCTCGGTCATGTTGATGCAATTGGTATGAAACGCGTGACTTAAGCATGTCTAACATTTTAAACATTTTAGCCTAAATTAAAATCAAGCCTCGCCAAATATTCTGCACCTGTATGACCTCTCCCCTGATTGTAAGCAGCCAGGACTTGTCGCTGTAACTATTGAACGTCCGAACCAGTGAGAAAGGACACCAGTCTACTACCCGTTCGGTAGCTTAGCAACCGGTGTCAAATATGCACCACCGGATGATCTTCTATGGTATGCTTTTGTTCGGGGACGTTGCGCTAATGGAAGATAATGGGCTGAAATTCAACACTAATGCGACAAGCTTGCAGCTGCAGGAACCTACCGTAGTAGTTTACGTGTGCATGATAGACAAATCAAGTTGACATCAACCCAAAGTAAAAAGCGAAACACAAAGTTACAGCGTGATGCTATTTGAGATGAGGTCTTGTGAGTTGTGCTGGCAGTTCCATGTGCAACGTTCTTTTCCTGAACATGAGCTGCCACTTTTATTGTCGGGTATTATTAACACGCTTCATCTCTGTTAATAAGGTGACACACTTTGGTTGCAAGTCATTCGCCTTACTTTTTGACGACATCGACCACAACATGTGCCCTGCCGACAAGGAGGTGTTCAGCTCGTTTGCACACGCTCAGGTGTCCATCACTAATGAAATCTACCAGTACCTCGGAGAGCCTGAAACCTTCTTGTTCTGTCCCACGGGTATAATTTGAACTATCTGAAATTTCCTGTTAATCTCCTTTAGCCTCATTATTGATTTTCTTTTTCCAAATGTCCTCATTTGCAGAGTACTGTGGAACCTTCTGCTACCCAAATGTCTCTCAGTCTCCCTACCTCCACACAGTTGGAGAGAAGCTGTTGCCTGGCATCGATATTCTGTGGACAGGCATGTGTGACCCACTTTCTCGCAAGCGTTATTCCTGCGGTGATGCTCACAAGGCTCGTTTGTTCGCAGGTCCCAAAGTGGTATCCAAAGACATCACGGTGGAGTCGATAGAAGAAGTGTCCAAGATTTTAAGACGAGCGCCTGTGATCTGGGACAACATTCATGCCAATGATTACGACCAGAAGAGGCTCTTCTTGGGTCCTTACAAAGGACGCTCCACAGAACTCATCCCCAGACTGAAGGGAGTACTCACCAACCCCAATTGCGAGTTTGAGTCCAACTTTGTTGCCATCCACACTCTGGCCACCTGGTATAAGTCCAACATGAACGGGGTGCGCAAGGATGTGGTCATGAGTACGTATGGATCCATTTCAGCCAATGTGTGTTCTTTACAATGGCGGGTCGTTAAAGCGTTCAAATCATTTTGGCTCCTATCAGCGGATGGTGAGGACAGCACAGTTTCCATTCAGATTAAGTTGGAGAATGAGGGCAGTGATGAAGAACTGGAGACAGACATGCTGTACAGCCCTCAAATGGCCCTGAAACTGGCTCTCACTGAGTGGCTTGGAGACTTTGTCGTGCCTCATCAATACAACAGTGAGAAAACTGGTCAAACATTTGCTTCTCTTCCATGGTTTGGCGTAGTGACATAACCAAAATGATTTGATTATTCCTCCTAGGCCGCCAGGTGCCTCAGAGCGGTGCCAAAAGTACAGTCATCGACGTGTCCTCCATGGCCCCTCCCTCACTTTGCTCCGATACCACGGTGACGACCGTGTTCCAGCAGCCCATAATGTCTCCGGCCATGCCGCCTCAACTCCTGGAACCTCACCCCATGGCAAAAACACCTGAGCAGGAAGAGGAGGTAGTGGTTTGCTTCTGCTTAAAAGAACTTTAGTACTCAAATAGTCGCCTGCGCTCTACGAGCCTCGCCTCAATGAGTTGCCGGGTGTGTGCAATTCAATAATCGCTTCAAGTCGAATACTCGCCTGTGTGGAGTTCTGATGTGTGGTGGGTACTAGCTGCAGCTCAGCAAATAAATGCATCCTTCGACTATATGAGGAAATACGGTATTGTAAATAAAAATAGTCTTTCTTTGGTTTTGGAACTATTCTGATACTGTGTCCATGGAGGTGGAGAAGAAGGATTCTGACGAGGAACCCATGGAAATGGTGGTGGAGAAGCAGGAGGAGCCAGACGCAGAGGCGGGCACAGAGCCGAAACCTGAGGGCCCAGTCTTGGCGGACAAGATGGCGGAAGATCTGAAGCCCATGGATACAGACAAGGAGAGCTTGACAGAGTCCAAGTCTTCCGAAGAGTCCTTACAGGAGGATTCTGGGAGTGATATTGCACCCATGCAGACTGACGATCAACTCAAACAGGTGCCGCGGACACATTTGAAGGCCTTCCTTATTATATATTGCTTATCCTAAAGAGTTTCTTGACCTTTGGTTTGGTCCCCCCACAGGATGTATTTGCGCCAGGTCCCAATGAGAAGCCGCTGTTCACAGTGGAGCCGCTCTCCATTGAGGACCTGTGCCTCCTGGCGGAACTCTTCTACCTGCCTTATGAGCACGGCCCCAAGGCCTTGCAGATGTTGAAAGAGTTCAACTGGCTGAGAGCCAACAGCAGCGTCGTCAGCGTCAACCGCAAGATGAAAGAAGACGAGAAGGTCGGTGAAATCTTTGGAAATGTGTCTCTTTTTTTTTTTTTATATTAATGTAGTGTGAGGCTATTGGTTTTGCTGGTGCTGCAAAACAAAATGGTGGCTATGTGCTACCAAACATGTCCATTAGGGGGTGTATCATTAACTGGAGATGAAGTGGAAACACAAAGCATTAAATGATGAATTTTGGCATAAATGTGAGCTATTTTGTCCTTTAGGTTGCAGAATGGCAATTGAGAGCAGAGAAGTTTGAGGACATGTGCTGCTCGGTCATGCAGATGTTCACGCGTCTGTCCAATTCAGCGAACCGCACCATCCTGTATGACCTCTACCCTTACATCTGGGACATCAAGAGCATCATTTCTATGGTCAAGTCCTTTGTCCAGTGGCTAGGTGTGTATAAGCGGAACCACGCAGTCTTTTGCCTCACGGAACGGAATTAATTTAGGCATAAAACCTCAGCAGGCGTATTTGCATTATTCATTCCTACACATAAGGCTGTGACTTATCCTCCGGCCGCTTCACGGACCGTATTGGTCATAAACCAAAAAAAGTAACTAAAGAACATGGCGAGCCTGCATAATTTTTAGCTTGCATTTTCAAGCTAATTTAAGATGCAGCACTGTAGCAGTCTCTCATTTCGTACATACCCATTGAATTTCCTTTAAATCCGACTAAATGCTGGTTGTGCCGCGAGCGTCTCTCTGACACGCTTGACAAATCCAAAGCAAATCTCAGTGGCAAACGACCCGTCAAGGGCTACTGCTGCTTGCTGTGTATCCAGTATCGTCACGACTGCACTCCCACACGGAGCCACTCACTTCCATCTCTGTCTGTGGGGATGGGCACCTGTGGGGCGTCCCCTTCCTCCACGCCCTCGCGCGCATGCGAGCTTGGACAGCAAGTTGATTCACTGTCTATGGAAGGCCATTCTGGTGCATAACAAAAACATACATAGGTTTTTTTTTTTTTAATTCAGCTTCACAAAGTAGGCTTGTAATGAGGCTGCTTTGTTACTTAAAAGTCTGGATCAGGGTGAATTCTATCCCCTTTCAAAAGAAAATGCATTATTTCCTCAGTGGCATTTATTTACCGATGTATGGATTTTAAGACCTTTTTAGGGGCAAAGCATCTTATTTAAAGACATTTTAATAAAAATATTATTTCATTATGGAGAGCAAAGCAAATTATTATTCTATAATTAGATCTTTTTTTGAACAATGCTGTTACATTAAAATGCATGTTGCCTTCTAATATCATGTCATAATATATACTGTACTATTATGTATCATTGCAGCGTCAGTCACAAATAGCGAAAAACAAAAAAAATAGACACCACAATTTCTATAACTGCTAGTAACCAGCCTCACGCTGTTTAGATTGGGCAATTTGTCAAAAGTAAATCAATAAAATAAAATAACAGGCCAACGTGGTGACTGACCAATTGTCTTGATTTATGAAAGATAAAGAAGTCGACCAAATTGAGTGGTAGGTTTATGTATGACGCAAGTGAAAGAAGACTCAATTTATGACCTGACCGTTAAAAGTCAGTGGTTTATTTCACTTGCACAAAAAAAAGTATTAGAGGTGCAATTTCACATGCATATACGTTGAAGTATCTCTGTTGCTTCCTCAAACAACCGCAACTATATTTAGCTCTTCTTTGACGTTCAAAGCTTGTCTCTCAGTTGAGCGACATTGCTTATGCTATCTTGACACCAATGATGTTCTTATTTTTGATGCAGTATGGGCGACATCTTAAGTCCATTTCAGAAAGCGTGAGTTTTTCCCAGCAATTGGTCAGGGATAGTTTCCACATCAAAATACACAAATAGTGACTTGTAAACCGCGGACATGCAAAGGATGACTTTATTTATGGTTCGGCCTTCATTTATTCGAATGGACAACGCCTCCAGTGGTTCATTGATGCAAAGCATCTATTAGGGTTGAGGCCACTGTTTTAAGGGAGGGAATACAATATTTTGTCAATAATTGACTATGTCACATGGGCCACCCTGTACCAGTTGAGTAACATTGATTGGCATGAGCGTGAAAGTGTGTTGTCAGAAAACTGAAGCACCAGGATGGCCTGGAGGTTACTCCCTGTAACCCCGTTTCATTTACAGGTTTCTGTCCTATATGGTAAAGCTGAGGACTCCAGTACACAGCAGGCAGCAAACCCGCACGAGCAAAACCACAATTTGAAGGCGTATTGCCTTCCCTAAACATCCTGCGTAACTGTGTTACAGAACAGTGATCATTTCATGATCCGATTGTCATCATCCCGTCGTCATGCTGCAAGCTGTGCAGCCGGCACTTAGTCGCAACCTCCTTGTTTTCTGGACTGAGTGCAACTACTAATAATGATTTTCTACTGTTTTCTCCCTTCACTATGTACAGATGGAAGAATCCACAGTACAAGTTTCTACTGCTATTGGATCGACAGTGGCCGATGTATGTGCAGTGCAGGCGAAACGGATTCATGCCTTTTTTCTTGAATGCGACTGATAATTGTGATAGATTAATTGGAGGAAAGGAGACTGGATGATCCCTGGATGAAGTCACATTTTTGCGCAGCGAATTTTTTTTTTGTTTTTTTGGGAGCTTCGAGTGTTAACTTCCAAATGTTCTCTTTTTTCCGGCAGCTTCTCTAACTTGTGCTTTTTTTTTTTTGTATGTTTCTGTCAGTAGGCTTCTAGAAGTGGCTCAGACCAGCCTGATGCACCTACTTAAGGGAATTTACCTTTTGCTTGCAAAGTTAACCCAAACACTCGATCCGACACATCTGTTTAGTTCTGATTGTTATGCTTGTGTCAGATTGGACCATGCCAGGGCTGCAGGATGTCTGTAATTTTGTTACGTGGGTGACAGCGGCCAGATGTGCTTTTTCGTCATTGTGGGAAATTGAATTGCATTAAGTTTGAGCAAATTCAGCATTCCTCTCCGTGGGTGCATCCGCTCGCTGTGTCGGAAGGGCGTTAGGCATCCTGATACGTTTTGTAAAGCCGTGGCAGACACTTGTCTGGTCACACGACAGAGCCTCTCTTCAAACTGCTTACAAACATTGCAACGGGGGTTTTCACGGTTGCTTTTTCTTACACGATGTCGCTACATTCTAGTTCATTTCTTGGTCCGCCCCCTTTGGTTTTATTGTTTTGGAATGGTAAGCGGACAGGACAAGATCAGATGCGTTGTGGCTCCTCATGGGTCGTCTGGGTTTGATGAGTGGCGCTCCCCAGTCATGTGACAAGACAGATGAGAAGAGAATGTGACTTCACGCCGAGTGCTGAGATGAGCGGGGGTGACGGCAGCTGAAGCTTACATCTAATAGAGTCAGTATGCTGTTGGCTTGACAGTCTCATGGCGAGGAAAGGTCGCTCAATCTAAAATTGGGAAGCGTGCAACTTGTATTCCACTCCATTCAAGTTGTGTAGGTTTTGACTTTGCTGCCTTGGAGTTGATACTGCTCTCATCGTAGTCACGTAAGCTTTAGTTGCTCGAGCCCCTTTTCAGCCTAACGTAATCGAAAAGGGGCGCTGTTGTTTATTTTTAATGATTGAATTGTGCTTTTAGAAACATAACCGCCCTTCCTTCCTCCCCACAATTTCCCCCCCGTGTGCAAGAGCCCCATGCTTTGGTAACACTCTCCGCTTGGCTCTGCTCCTAACAGGGTGTCGTAGTCAGTCCTCAGCACAATTCCCTAAAGGAGACCAAGAACCGTGGGCCTTTAGGGGAGGTCTAGCAGGAGAGTTCCAGGTATCTAATGCACCGAATTTACTGAAATCAAACGGAAAAGAAAAAAGTGTTGTAAGCAAAGAAGACAATGGTCAATGTGTGCAGGTATGAAGGGATTTGGTCTGTCAAAGGTGAGCTGATTTTTAAACCGTGTGGACCTCACCCGCTTTCACCTCTCCTGAGGTTTTATTGGGAAGGGGAGGCGCTCGGTTGATTCATTGTGTTCAACAGGAAATTTCTTTTTTTTTTTCTCCACGATGAATTCTTTCAGCGACTGGCCAAGGAGATGCTGCCCTTCCCTTAGCGCAGGCGGCGCATGCGAGCACGGCAAGCGTTTTTACTTTTTCTTTTCATGACATCTCATTTCTTTGCAGGAAGCGCACAAATTCCCACCCCAGTTCTTTGCGAGCGCCCGCACAAGCATCGCAGCGCAAGCAAGTTCGCATATGCACATTTGCAAATGGTGGGCGGGGGAGAGAGAGAACTCCAGGATAAAACATAACTGTGCAGGCTAAAGCAACATCTCCATCCTTGGAGAGGATTGAAACTCCCAATGGCAACCGACATGCAATTGACTGACTCACCTTGCCCTTGTCTGATCTTTTTTGTTTCCCCTGGAGTTCTCTCGGCGCCAGCATCATTATTTTTTTTCTCAACAGGAGGGTTGCGCAGCGAATTATTGCGATGCTTTACTCAAGGGAAGGGAGCATCTCCTTCTGCTCGTAAAATCTTGGTCAGACCAAATACCTTCTTTGTTTTGTTTTGCTATGTATGTAAAGCAAACACACGTGCGCTTGTTTGTCGCGCTGTGCTCTTAAAATAACGATGACATTGTGGTGATGTTTGCTCCGCTGGCCCACTGTCAGATCAACAAGGAATGGGAGTTTTTTTTTTTTTTTTTTTTTTTTTTGTGACCATATCTCTATATTTTTACTATTTTCTTGAGCGCTTTGCTTAATCTTCCACATCCTCTTGGTTTAACAGTGGTTTCATTGTAGCAAATACATAGAAAGGCGGTTGGCCAAAGCACCAAAGCCTCCTCCTCTCTCTCGCTCACTCTCTCTCTTTCTCTCTCCTTCTGTCTCTCAACTGAACCAGTTTCTTTTGACATCCACAGAGATTGTTGCCAATAGATGGGGCAAACGATCTTTTCTACCAGCCTCCACCCTCAATGCCTACCTCCAAAATCTATTCCATAAGGCCCTACTTTGCCAAAGATGAGGTGAGATATTTTTCTATTGTATGCATGCAAAATCTTTTGCTTAACCACACTCAAAAGTCACAGCCAAGTCTCTCGCTCTATTTCTCTCTCTCTCTCTCTCTCTCTCTCTCTCCCCTCCGCGCTCCTCCAGGCTTCGGTGTATAAAATCTGTAAAGAAATGTACTATGAAGGAATGGAGGATGCACCTTCCTCAGAGCCGGAATCTGACCTCATCGGTGACAAGTAAGACTCATTTCTATTTGAGACGCCCAGCTAAAGACAAAGCGCCGCAATGATGGCGCCTTGTTGTTTTGGTGAGGAGCAGCGTTACGTTTTCTTTTTATTCCCTGTCACTTGACTCTGACCATAGTTACTTTGTTGCATGGAATATTTCATCCCGTGAGAATATTTTGTACCCTTCTCCTGATTGATACCTTTGAATATTAAAATCTGTGTTGCTGTAATCAGACCATGTGGCTTGTGGTGTAAAATGAAACCTGAAAAATTCCAGTCAAAGTTTATTCTAAATTTTATTTGTGCTCGTTCTGTAAAGGATTTGGGTGAACATATCGGTAGAAAAATTGAAAACTTTTTTTTTTTAAAGCACAAAAACCTGACCTTTGAACAGAGATGTGCATTTAGACTTTCTATATCCGCTGTAGAAATTTTCCATCGTAACCTTGCGATCCTTTTAACCCTTTGTCTTGTGTTGTGACAGGTTGGTTGGAGGTCTTCTGTCTTTAAGCTCGGACTACGGCTTTGTGCTGGAGGATGATGAAGGCATCTGCGGCTACGCTCTGGGCACCGTGGACGTCAAGCCCTTCATCAAGAAATGCGAGATGAGCTGGATTCCTTTCATGCAAGAGAAGTACCACAAACCCGATGGTCAAAAGGACCTCACCGAGGCGGAGGTAACTTCTTGTTCTCCCCGCTTTGTTGTCATCGCGGTGATGTAATGTGACCTCCAGTTGCTCATTTTTCTGCCCGTCTCTGTAGAAGATGATTTTGAGTTTCCACGAGGAAGAGGAGGGTCTTCCGGAATCTTTCCTGTCCAACTTCCCCTCCCTCATCAAAGTTGACATTCATGCAAAGGTCACTGACCCCAGTGTGGCCAAAAGCATGATGGGATGTCTGTTATCTTCCCTGAAGGCCAACGGTAGGTGGCGGCCATGATCACCGCTCTTGCTCCAACGTACAGTACTCACAAAAAGTTAGGAATTGAAGACTTTCGGGCTATCATTCAAATGTTTGTCGATGATCTTGATTTGATTTTCTCCAAATGCACATATCCAACTGTTCAATGTTTCAGCACTTTTTGCACAACTTTATGTGCAAGGAGTTGAATGGGAAAAATTCACAACACGTGTTAGATCCCTGAATCAACCGGTGGCTTTTCTGATTCAATTGTAATTACTATTTAAACAGTCCATCGTGACCTCATGGGACCGAAACGAAACTTACCTGATCAACAATTGCGAGGCGTCGATGATGACATTGAGATATGACATTTCTGACTTTAAAAAAAAAACAATATATATATATATATATATATATATATATATATAACACTCTTGTGCCTTTTGTCTTTCATACCCAGGCTCCCAAGGTGCTTTCTGCAAGGTTCGCCAGACTGACAAAAGAATGTTGGACTTCTACAGTAAGCTGGGATGTTTTGAGGTGGCCAAGATGGAAGGCTTTCCCAAAGACGTCATCATTATGGGGCGAAGCTTATGAGGCAATATTAAAATCACAGACTGAGTGGGAGAGGGCAAGCTGCGGTCAACCCAGAACCTTCATGAGACAACTTCCATGACGGTTTAAAAGCTGTATGACGGCCTGTGCCAGCAGCGACACCTGGTATTTTTCTTTTTTTTTTTTAAGCACTGTAAATCCTGCTGCAGGTCCGTTAGGATGAGCTGATCGCAAGCTGACAAGACCGATGTGTAATCAATCTGTGGAGATGAGCCAGCATGGAAGAGTGACAGCGCACTTGTTCTGTCTGGAAGCCCAATTGTCATACACCTCCAGGAGGCAGGAAGTGACGTCTTTTTTTTTTTTTTTTTTTTTGCTGCATTTTTTTTCTCCAGCATAACAAGGCCCACACACCCTCGTCTAAAGTGTTTGCATCACAAACACACGGAGCTGTGAAACGAGGGTAGCATGTATACTCACACACAATGTCACATTATCGCCTCTTCGTTGTAGCGCCACAATTGCTCCACAGTTGACCTTATTCATACGAGTGGCGCTAAGTGTAAATACATGCACAATGTGAACTTACAAGATCATCTCACTCCAGAGTGGATCTTTTAAGGTGGTCTTATGAAGCAATAGGGAATTTATGCTCAACGCTTTGCTTTTTTTTCCCCCCTCATGAACAGTTTGAGTTTTGCTTCTATCCCTTTTGAGTGATTTGGTTTCAAACAGACCTGGTTTCACTTTTTCCTATTTATTAGCGATCTAAAATAGGGGTGGGGAACCTTTTTCTTATGACTTTTTATCAAGTCCTCCAAGGGTCGTACTACATTTGCGACAGCATACACTGCGCCAAAAAACTTAATGTTTATTATTTGCATTTGTGGGTGAAATGTTTTGGGCAGTTTGTCTGAGGTTTCATTTGTTTTGAGAATTGCATGGTGGGTAGGACCTAAAGATGTATGTTTCCCCACCCCTGTTCAACATTTACCACAGGACCAAAAATTTATAAAGTTCCAACCCATTTTTGTTGGAGGAAAAAAAACGTGCTGTGGTTTAGATTGGATGACGGTTCAGTCTCTTTCCAACCACGTAATCGGCACATGGTGTCCACAGCAGGTAGTCAGGGCAACAGGTCAACTCTTTAAAATAATTTTCCGCACTGATTTGATTTCTTTTTAGCACTGTCATTTTAACATGAATGATTTTGCTGCTCAGCACGTATGATCGCTCCAGTTATTCCACCCTGTCACCAAAGTGGCGCTTAAGGTATTTTTCTCTTTTTCATGTTGAATGTTTTGCCTTCTCATGGGTTTCCCACATTTATTGTAAAAATCTGTATGGTGAGCAAACAAGCACTTTGGGAAAAAAAAGAAACTTTAATCTTAAGCCTGTCATGGTGATCATTTCTGATAGCCTCATTTCAAGGCACCAAGATGAAGATGCATGCCACTTGCCTCTGAGCGTGAAACTGTAGACAGGTGTTAAACATTATTTTGCATACCTTTACTGAGATGGTATCAATAATTCTGTTTGGCCTGAAGGAAAATATTTTGTTACTAGTACCATTGCTCTACAGGTACTCCACGCAACTCATTTCTGGTATGAACGTAGATGTGCTTGTCACATGGTTTTCTCTTCACAGGGATGGGCATTGACTGAGACAAAGAGCTGCTCATATTGTATTGTACATGATGCAGGTTACATGTAAAGTTTGTATGTAAAATTCCTAAAGTTGAAAATAAAATCTTATAAATGATTCAGTTGGGTCTCAAAGGTCATTGGTCAATCAAATGCCATTGCTATGTTACTTCAAATGCAACACTTAAGTTCAACATGTGAAAATTGTTTCACCTCTGAAAGACTGGAAGTCAAAAATGTCATCCTTTCAGACTAAATATGATGTTTCCATATTAACACACTGATGACTCAATGTCCAAAATTTAAAAAAAGGGAAAAACGTACGATGGAATAACTCAGGACAAACATTTGATCACAAAGTTAACAAGCATTATAGTGAAAAACGAGTACAACGTATTATTTATTCTATACTATTTTTTTCACTCGTGTTTGTCGATCGATTTGAAACAGAGGCAGGGCGCTGAAAACGTGGCGCGTGTGATGACGTCACCAAACGTTATAATCCAGCGACGTTATTGTTTTTTTGGTTTTTCTGCCCGTGGAGGGTAGCCCAACGTGTTGACAACAAACCTCTTCTCGACGTTTTCCCCTCCCGAAAAATGTCTTTTACCGACGAAGAAGCCTCAGATGTCGGCTTGGCGGGTCGAACAAAGATGGAGAGCTTCCTGTTCAGTGAGAAGTTTGAAGCAGTTTCAAATAAATCGATCATTTGGTTTGCTAGCTTAACTCCCGGCGCACACGTGGGCTTGGAAAACGCGCATGGCTCCTAATGTTAACCCACAATATCTGTACGTGATATTGCCATAAATTGATAAATGTTGTGACGCTTCTTGTTATATTACTGTGTGTGTTTCGTAGGTTGCGAGCTCTCCTCCAAAGTCCCTTTTTACTGCCTCCAGGCAGATGAGGAGGGCGACCTGGAGCACTTCATTGAGTTCAGAACGGTATAGCAGATGCCTTATAATACTTTTTTTTTTTTTCAATGAAATATTATGTAATGCTCTTGTGGTCCAACAGGTTTGTCTGGGAGAAGGTGCCCAAGAGGAGAATAATGTGGTGGAGGTGACAGCCATGAACCACCAAGGAAAAACGACTTCGGTGCCCATTGCTAACCTTCACATCGGTTGCCTGCCAATGGTAATGGCAATCTAGTGCTTCACAGATTTTTTTTTAGACCAAGTAACTACCTCAAAAATATTTAGCTCTCTAATTACTGACTTATTATAAAATAGTGTAAACAGGGCCCTGGACTTTGGTGCGGTTCCACTGCTGCTCCCAATTTCTTTTCTCCCTTGTTTGCACCACCATGAAAGTTAGGTGCCAAAATTTTCACCTGCATCATTTTCAACACCGCAGTCTTACAGATTTAATATTAAAGAGGGGGAAAAAATCAATGATATTGCTGGGAAATGATTCATAATCTGATCAACAAAGTCATTTATTTTAAGTACAATTCTGTAGTTTACTCAAAAGATGGACCCCCCTTTGCCTTAATTCATAAAAATTGTCGACCCCCGCACCCTCAAAAAGTAAAGCGTCAGTGCATGCTAACGGCAGAGATATTTTTAAAGATAATTAGCTGGCTAATTTCTTTTCAAATCCGCTTACCTTGTTGTGGTGGTGTTTCGTCAAACTGAACTGGGTTAACGGTTTGACTTACCCTCTGTGTGTGTCCTCCTCCTTAGTCTCATTCTTCTTCTCCATGAACGTGCCCAATGCAAGTAAGTTCGGTTGCTAGTGGCACTTTTGATGCGTTTGGGGGTAATTTTTGTCGTTTGCCCTATTCACCAAGTAGGTCGAGATAAACTTTTGGCCGCCTCGCGACCACATCACATGCACAAGGGCCGATTCGTGGGCTGGACTAAAATCCACCACCGGCCCTGCTTGGACGAGCCCCCCCCCCTTTTTTTATTATTATTTTTTATTTTTTATTTATTTTTTTAATTTGTCTCCCAAAAATGGACATCCGGTCGACCGGACCGTTCCGTGCCCGGGACGGACTGCCCAGCTCTCGGCATAGTGTACAGTAATCAGTTGTAACAAAGCGCTTTACGGAACCCATTGCAAACCATTAATATTACCATCATAACAATCCCCCCATTCTTACATATGCTTTGTCGTTTTGAAGTGGTCATAGATAAAGAGACTGTCTTACAGGCTGTGTTGCAGCTTTTTGAGTCTTTAGGGGTAGGTCATATGGCCTTGAAATAAAATCTGTATCGTGAATGAACATTCTTGATTGGTATTGTGAATGATGTAGAATATTTTTATTACGTAAATGTTTTGTGTCCATTCTTTCTTTAGGTGAGCTTGGGTGAGTTTGAGCTAAAAGCACCAGTGACTATCCGCTTGAAGGCTGGCTCAGGACCAGTGACCATCAGCGGCCTGCATCTTATTGGTAATGTTTCTCTATTTCATTTTTTTTTTTTGTTACCATCCACTTATAATGCTTTTAAAAGTATTGAAACCCAACGGTTTGAAGTTGATCTTTTAATTAGCCAGTAATTGATTGGTTTATTTTTTTAACTGGGCAAGGTTGTTTGTAGACAACAGAGCTGGGCACTTGACCCTTATTTGACAGTGAGGCCCCCGCCCTCCGGTCGCATTCTGGGTAGAATGAGCTCGAAACGAGCACAAATCTTCTCCCAAATCTGAACGTCGCTTTCCACTGGTCACAATTAGTAACCCACAAATAAAAATCCCACATTGTTCATAATAGTTTTGCGTCTGTCTAAAAGGCAAAGGCCAATTAATCCGCTGTCACTCGTCTGATGTGCCGATTCATTCGGGAATGCAGCGTGAAAGTGATTTTCTTTTGTCTTTCGTTCAGCTTCAGAGGTTGAAGAATCAGACTTCGAGGACGAAGATGATGATGATGATGATGAGGAGGAGGATGACAATTTGGACGAAGAAGACATCAGCCCTATTAAACCGGCAAAAAAGAAGAACAAGCAGTAGCTCCCGTCCCGGTCGAGGGTTTTAGCCCTCCCTCGTTGATACGTTTCAGCAAAGAATACACGGACACTGTTGACCACGTTGGTAGAGGACATTCCCAAACACAGCAGCTATATTCCTGGGGGCAGCCCAACACAACGTACTGCTCGAGTGAATCACCCTCAATCTCTCCACTGTGGATGTGAACTGTTTTTGCTATTAAATGTGACCTCTTTTTATTGTTGATAACAGTATGACACGACCATTTATTAATCTGTTGTAGTTATTTCGTTTTCTTTTTATCCGTAAAAGTGTTGTCATTGTGTCCGCGTTCCAGTAAGGGGTACGATGTGACTTGTCGGTCTCAAAACGCAAAAACGCAGCGATGATCCCCCACTTTCTATTGATACCTGCTATGAGCTGTTTCTACCTCTAGGTGTCAGTAAAACCTCAGGCATGGACCTAAATGCGCCCATGACGCTATTGTTTAGGGGAAAAAGTCAACGGGGTTTCGGTTTGATACGTTGCTATTGCTAAATATCCAGGGTCTTTTTTCCTACATTTAAAATTAAGCACGTTTTCATCCGTCACTGACCCAATGGCTTGTACCACAAAGGTTAAAGTTGTAAAAGTTAAGAGCCGCTCAGGCAATCACATTTCTGGCGAGGTTGTGTTACGTGCTCGGAACAAAGGCGCTAATTGGACACAGATCAGCGTTCTGCATTTGATTGTTCTTCAAATACCCGAATGTTTTGTCAACCGAACTGGAATTTTTTTTAGCCATTTTTACTAGTAAAACTGAATGTGAAAAGTTACGCGAACTTAATGCGTGGTAAAAGATTTGTAGATGTAAAACTGAATGTAAAAAAATAATTTATAGCAAGGAATACAAATTTTATAAATCCGGTTTTAAATTGATCAAATGAAAGATTCAAATTATTACGCCATTAGAATTCAGCCAGCTTGTGTAACCTCGTTGATTTTTTAGTACGCCTTCAGAAGCAACACCGTGGCGTTTGTGCTGTGCGCGTTAACGGCTCTCACAGTTGATAGACAGTTGCGATAGCCAATCAGATCACGAGTTGTTTACGGTTGGCCTTACGTTGAAGGTGCGAACGTGTTCTGTGATTCGATACTCACTTGTGGCATCACGGCGCCATGCGGAAATGGACGCCAGATCGTCTTTCCCGGCGACCGTTTGAAAATCTTAAATATATTCTTGTTTATTTTTAACCCGCAATGACAGAAGGAGGGAAAAGTGTGGATTTGATAGTAGATATATTTGCAAGGCCATATGGTAGACGGCCCTTTCAAAAGAAGCTTTCGTGAGACGAGGTGAGTGTGACATATATTGTGTCCTGCTTTTTTGTAAGAGCTCTATGAAATGGATTTAGGAAAGGAAAGAAGCGTTTTGAATTGAAATTTTGTAAGGTGTTTTATTTGTGGTAGTGAGGCATGGGGTCTTTTTTCACAAACCATTGATATAATATATAATAGTCTCCATTACTGCACTGTCAACACTACATTTTGGTGCTGTAACACGCTATTGGGTGTAAAACATTTAACACTTCAGTAAATGTTTCCTTAAAACCAGCCAGTGTGGATGCATATAAACACTTTGTGTTAAACTCAACACTCTACTGTGCTGAATTAACGCCAACAGATTTCCAGTATACAGCTATTGCATAGAATTTCTGTTTTTTGAAAATATGATGGCTAAAACAATCCAATCAAAATTTTAATATTTGTTAGTTAGGCTCTACAAAAAAAAGCCAATAGGCTGGGTCACTGTTTTGCTAAAGTTTTATTCCAATAACTTACTGACTGATGAATCACTCATATACATGTTTGAACCACTGTTGGTACTCTATTGCAATCTGTAACAAACTATTTTAGAGGTAGAGAGTGCAGGTCATTTAATATAGTCTGCAACCATTACCTCAAAGTAGGGAAGGAAAGTACTTGATTGAATGCACTTTCCACCTTTCTCAGTAACAGGTGTCACTTCAATATAATATGAAATCCCAGTGTTGCCACAGCAACAGCTCAAGCACTCCACAAGTCACCCTCAACAACATACAGCTTTTTCTTGCTTGTATTTGTGTGTGCGTGTGTGTGTGTGTGTGCGTGCGGGGGTGTGCGTGCGCGTGTGTGTGTGTGTGTATAGTATCCAAAGGGGTTTGCAAAGGCCTTATCAGATGAAGGTTAGCATTCTGCATGTGAGCTTAATCGTCATTCTCCATACTTCCCGCTGTATGCGTCCAAGGAATGTCAGTTTTCCTGAAACTCTTTTGGACACCGCCACACTGTCTGCAGACTTTCTAAGTGTACCATAGCAGAAGAATGCTCAGAAACATGACTTTACAGAAGCTAATTCTTTGCACCAGTTCCAAAGGAATTACATTTTTGTAATTCATTTGTTGCAGTAATTGGCACATTGGGGCTGATTGAGAGATTGACGCAGCAATCGGGGCAACTCAATTGAAAAAATAAAAACTATTTTCAAAAGTGGAAGAAAAGATCCCTCGGATGCGATAGAAGCTTTCCGTGGAGTGTGTTGTGCTGTAAAATGGGATGTGATTAAGTTTGTCTGGAAGAACCTTCTAGAACGGCTGAACTTTATTTGGGGTTAAGGAGAGGTTGGTGATGGTGGGTTGTGTTGACTCCCACTTTGAATGCGATTGGCAAATTCTGAACTCAGCCACCAGTCACATGCTGGTTACGTGTAGGAGGTTGTGCATGATCTTAGTTATTTATCTTTATCTCAAGAACCTGCCGTTTGAGCAGGCGTATGTCGCTGTGTGTTTTGGACAATGGAAAAGCATCAAGTAGAGCCTTGTCCAAAGATGCATTTGTGGGGAAAATGGAGTCCATTATAAACACCCGCTTTAGATAACCAACACACCTGCCGCTACATAACACAGCTGTCAAGTGCATCACTCTTTACTTTATACATAACCTCAGAGTGCCGTGCACGCTGACACCTGAGCACACATTCATTTGCTCAACAGGATTCAACTCGCACTAAGCCTAACACAAACACATATAAATGCAAACACACAAGCACACACACACACACACCCCCACCCCCACGTGCTGTGACATTGCACACCTCCCCTTGAGCTTTCATTCCTGTGAGAAGAGAAAATCATGTGATATGAAGCTGTAATTAAAGACTTCTGTGTATAGGGTGCTTTTTTCAAACCTGTTTCCTGAGATTGGTCACTCGTTTTAGGTTTGGCCATGTGATGTTTGCAAGCTGAGCTGTGATTGGTCGTTACCTATATATTGTATTTGAAAGAAATGCATAGAAACACCTTTAGTCCACTAGCCATCCGACAAGCAGCTCAGAGCAGGAAGACAAAGACGATGAAACATCGGCAAGTAAAATATTAAAGTCTTTGTTAACTTTTGTCTCAAAACAGTTAACCTCAACTAGTCTTGGGTTAGTTCAGCCGTTTCTGCATTCAATAATTACATTGAAAAATATTTAGGGTTTTTTTTCGGGCCAATTTTCAGCATCGTCACAGAACGAATGAAACTTTCAAGGCACAATTGTCGCTGTAAAACTACTCAATATTGACACAGTACATGACCTTTGGTACACCATGATGTCATGCCCCCCCCCCCCATGAATATCTACTGTATGTTTTATTAATAACACAGACTGGAGGAGCAATACACAAGTGGAATGCTAATGGGCTGACACGCACACACACACACCCACACACACACACACACCCCCACACACGTGTGCACCGTGAGTGCCAGGTTGATGTCACACTGCAACTAAATAAGCTCCGCCCACTCCTCCACCATATACTGCATATTGAAGGCCAGAAGGCGGCCGCACTCCACTCAGAAAACCTCATCCCTTCTCTTGGATTGGGACTGAAGAGAGAAGGAATAAAAAGACAGTGGAAAAAGAACATTTTACAGATTATGAATAAGTGATGCGAGTTGTGCTCGTCATTTTTTTCTCCTCCCCTCTCGCACTGTGGGTAGGGTCGATGATGAAAGGTGGATGAGTGACAGATAAGTAGATGAGTGTACTATCTGAGCCCTCATTAAATCGTCTACTCCACTCTACAATGCCCCTCCTCCTCTTCCTGCAATGAGCCCCAGTAAATGATACCCCGGGAGAGAAAAAGGGTGGGGGGTACGTCTCATCAGTTATTCACACTATGACATAACTTGACAAGCAGCTCCAATAATGAGACAAAGAGGCACGATTCTGCCAAGAGCAGGATGTTGTCAAGGACTGACTAGAATGCTGTTTTTTTTTTTTTTACGACTAAAGGGAGCAAGCAACTTTTGACTTTCTAATGAGACAGCAAGTCGAAATGGAACATGCAAATCTCAAATTATGAACAAAAATGTGGATATAAACTCTACACATCCCTGTTCAAATGGCTGCTTTTGTCATTTAAAAAAATAAAACGAAGCACATCAATCATTTCAACTTTTTCATTTTAAAAATGACTTATTACAGGACAAGTCCATGAGGCAAAGTCCAAATAAACAACAACGATAATGTGGCCGCACAAGCGTGCACAACCTCACATAGCTGGAGGTGTGATTGTGTTCATAATTAGCCAATCTCGTTCAAATTTATAATCTTAAATGTGAAGTCAGTTTGTTTGTCTCGTGTGTATTACTACAATATTACTCTCCCAGACCATCAACAACAAATCAGCCGAGCAGCTTTTAGCTTCTACAATCAAATAAATAGCTGTTGGTTTAATGAGAGATAAAATATGTTGATTTCCCAGAAATGTTTTGTGGTGTCATATTGACTAAGTAACAGATCTCGAAAGCCTCCTCGGACCAGCAAAACCTTGGTGTGCTTCTGTTGCAATTTTAAGGACAGGGTCAGTCACCATCAAAAATTAATCAGCCCTATGCTTGAATCTGGAAATGATTGCATGCGCTTTGTAAAGATTTAAAAAAAAAAAAAAAAAAAAGCACACATACAAGGAAGAAAATCCCCATTCCACTGAAAGTTTATTCCGAATATCCACTGATTCTGTTTTTTTGAAGCTTTTACAAATGTATTAAAATCCTCACAAGCATCTGTATTCCAGTGTTTGTTCAAAGCCACGACGACTTTGGAGTGCCTAAGAGCATTCTTGCATGTTTTTAGCAGCCAACAGGAAATAAAACATCAAAATAAGAGCATACTATTCAAGTCTTGTTAGGCACTGTCTGTTTTTATTTTATTATTCACTATTCAATTTGACATACGTTTGACTGACTGACTGCATTGATTTCGGAGTAAACGGTATCATCCACATAATGTCAAGATGAGTTGACTAAAAGAAAAAAGAAAGCTGTGGAAGGGAATCAAACAGATTCATAAATCATAATAGGGATGATCTTGCTAGATACGAAAGTGCCAATCTTGCATTAATTTATGTAATCATGTCAACGACTAATGGGACACTTTATTAGGTACACTTGGACAATTAGATCCAATACAAGAGCTATATCAAAAGTACTCGATAGCATATTTTTGCCGTCATGAGGGTCGTGGGTGTGCTGGAGCCTGTCCCAGCTGGACAGGGTGAAAGGTGGCGTACATCCGGGACTGGTCACCAGCCAATCACAGTGCACATTCACATAGACAATCATTCACAATCAGTCTTCAGTGAACCTACTTTGCATGTTTTTGTAATGTGCGAGGGGGCCAGATTCAAACTCTCAACTTTAGAACTGTAAGGCCTCTCACTGTTCAGCCTGCATAAAAAAAATACTGCTAATTTAATCATTTTGTGTTGAATAATGTAGTGCATAAAATATTAGTAGTAGCATTCAGTATAATGCATTGCAGTTCTCCACATTTGTGAACCACAATAATAAATATTAAATGCTTCATTCGTGTGCATGATGATCATCGTGAAAGCAAAATTGTTTAACCAGCTCTAGTATTGTACCCCTTCAGGTTTTGCATGTATTCCCTAATCAAGTGTCTGCCGAATGTATTCTTAATCCTGGTGTTGTTTCTGCCATTTGGTTACTTGGTCCCGTAATGCTTGGTTGACGCTTGACCGTACAAGCCAAAATAGTCCGAGCGCCTGGATGTCTGTGAGGCTTCCATCAGTCCCCTCATGGGTAAATGCTGCAAGGGCTGGCTACCAGGTATGGGGCCAAACTCCTGAGAGTTGATGGGGGCGAACGAGTCGTGCGTCGGGTAAAGGGCTCGAGCGGCTGCAGGCCTGGAACACATCAGGACTTTCCTTCCTTCGTACACAACCTGTTGGGACGCGCTCCCGCTGCGGAGGTGTGGAGAGAAAATGGCCCCCGAGTGTTGGCCCACCACATGAATGTCCGAAGTGTCCAGGAAGTGATTGTGGCCTTGACCAGAGTGAACATTCTGGCCCAGAGCATCAGAGGAGAATATAGTTGAGTCGCGCTGGCTGGGTTCAGTCAGGAGAGGCATTTTGTTGGGGTAGAGCAAAGTCGGGGGATGCTGGGAAGTGGAGTTTTCTGTTGTACTCTCCAGGAAAGCCATGCCATATTTCCTCTTATTGAGCCCTGAGCGGGCGCCAACTGAGTTCACCTCGAGGATATACGCCTCATTGACAGGTTCTGATAATGACAAGACATAATTAAGTCTCTCTCTTATATATTTAATCTATCTATCTCGAAATCCGCCCTACCTTCCAGGATTTTGCGCAGATTCTTTTCCTGTGTTGAGAGGCCCGAGAAGAAATGATGAGCGCTAATTTGGCCCACTGAGAGCGGAGGCACAGGACAGCTCAGCTGTGAATTGGACCTAAAAGCATAGGTGCAATTGAAACAACCAATTACACAAATATATTTAAACATTCATCTAACCAGTTAAGATGGATTTCTTTTTTTTTTCTGATGCGAAACCATCCATCCATTATCAAAGCCCCTCACAAGAGTTGTGGGCGTGCTGCAGCCTATCCCAGCTGTCTTTGGGCAGCAGGCGGGGGACACCCTGAACGGGTTGCCAGCCAATCGCAGGGCAGACGAAGACAAACAACCATCCGTGCTCACACTCATACCTAGGGGCAATTTAGAGTGTCCAATCGACCTGCCATGCGTATTTTTGGAATGTGGGAGGAAACCGGGGTGGTGTGTTGAAACCAAATGGAAAATCTCGTGCTTACCTGTCAAGTAGCAGTTGGTAAGGTTTTGTGTTCTGCAAACGAAGGGACACAAGTCAATTAGCATAGAAAATCCGCTTCTATATTCTCAAGAAAAATGCAAGACTCGGTCACCTTAGCAAGAGTATTCATTTAAAACAGGAATGTGTGTGTTGATGATGATGACGCAACAATAAACTATAGGATAGCCTAAAATATGAACTGCAATTATGACAATATGCAAACAGCAGCTAATCATACATGACAGGAAACAAAATAATAGGTTATGATTGAACAGACACAAAAAAATTAGGAACTTTAGAAATTTATCCATTCATTAATCGGAAACACTTGGCAAGGACGAGGATAAATAAAAAGATGCAATAAAGCGATACAACCGGATTGGACGGAATAAGGAATGGAATCGAATACGATACTCTAGAAAAGAATATCTTCATCTTGTCATCTTGTCTAGAATAAAAACGACATCAGGATCTGTTGTCGCCGTCCTTAATCTTATGTGGTTTGGATGGAGAAAAAACCGAAAACGACACCAACCTTCATAAAGTTGATGTTGTCGGCTCTTTGAAAGAACGCCTGTACTGAGCTCAAGAGTTTTTCCGCTTGCTGCCGCCTCTCGTTGAGCTGCAAAACCTGCTGGGAGTTTTTCCTCCTGTATGAGCTGTATGCTCGCTCCAGCATCTGCATACTTTCACACTGCTTGGCTTCCAGCAAGCTGTGCATCCGCTGGTACTGGTCCCTGACTCGCTCCTTCAGGTCTGAAACTGCATCCTGTGGAGAGGTAGGGCAGGTTGTTTTACGACGCCATGCGGCGACTTGATAAAACAAGACTGAGTTCAAACGTCAAGACGTTAACGGTTGTCTCCAGAAGGGCGTATGCAGTTTAGTGTACCTTCATCAGTGTCTTGTCGGACTCCAGCTTGGTCATGTGCTCATCGATGTTCTGAACACGATCCTCCAGTCTGTCTTGTTGCCTCATTAGTGCGGCCTGTAAAGACAACCAACGGGAGACGGATAAGTCAAGAGAAGAATGACAAATGCGTAGTTTGACAGTAAATTCCGACAGGGAGTGGCATTGAACAACTTGAAGCCACTTGTTTGATGAATTGCTCACTATTTGCCAAGCTGCCGCTAATTAAAAGCGTTGCTCGTATCGCAAGTCTGTGCTTGAATAAATTAAGTTGAACAACGGTTGGTATCTTGAAAAAAAAAAAAAAGACGGCCCACTTGTAGGGCTGGACGAGCTCTCTAATCTCGTTGCACACTGTACAATGACAATAAAGGGATTTTTGATTTCAGGCAGGAAGGCCGGAGCCACTAAAAGATAAAAAATAAAAACATGCCAGCTGCGCACGCATTTGCCTCTTAGCCGCGGCTGCATGGAGAAAGCACCTTGAGATAAGAAAAGTCGAAAACGAAAGTTGTCTGTTACCTGTCAGTGTGTGTTGCTGCAGCGTTTGTGTGTGAATATTCATAATGTGACGACATATCACTCCCAGATGTTAATGCTAACTCTCCATGGGCACGTTTATGGGATTTCTTATTGACTTGAGCATTCGTTCTAGTGTCGTTTTTAAAAACAAAGCATGCCTTATATTAAATGATACAATGGGTGTGATTCCTGTTGCTGTTTAGTTTTGCATTAAAGCTCAATTGCGGAATTACCGCATTCCTACAGAATAGTAATTTTGCTTTTGTTTATAACAACAGTGTAAAGGGCTCCCCCTTTCTTTTCTCCTATTGAGTAAATATGTTGTTGTTTTTTTTTCATTTCGAACAAAGCAAACAACCTGAAGACAACTAAACAATACTGCCTGCTTGGTAGCTCATGAGTCACATCATCTACCGCCTCCAAAATCCCGAGTGGAACACAGGAAGCAAATGCTGCCCGGCACAAAAGCAAACATTCAGCTATGAGAACACTGACAACTGCACAAATCCACCTGACCCCAGCTGTCCACTTTTGGGAACCGGCCCACTTCCTGTGTGCACACTCCAAAGAATCCCACAGTGCGTGAACAACTAAACAGAATCCTTCTTGGTTTAGGGCTGCAGATGGAAATCAATGTACAGTCTCAGGCTGATTGATGACCGAGAGCATGGGGGGGGCACTCTTTAATGAGCTTGCTAGTGCATGGAAAAGCCACTTGCGTACCAAATAGAAGAGAGTGCAAACAAAGCCTGCTGGATTATCTAACGTGCATGTGGGGGAGGAGACGCTGACTAGCCCCGCTCTGCTTTCTCCTCTCGCTCGCCACATGCATCGCTCCCGTCCGTCATTGTTGTTGCCGTTTGGGCTCTGCCGCAGCGACACCGTCGTGTCTGCGGACGGGCCGCCGGGGTCCGAGAAGGAAAGTGAGAAACACAAAAAGGAAGCAATAGAGAGAAGGTTTGGAGCCCAAAAAAATGGGGGAGATTGAGGACATTCCTGCGGTCTCCAGCGAACGTTGTATCACAGCAACCGGCCTCTTCAGCTGCCCACAACAAGCCACTAGACTCAAACTACAACAACACTGCAACTCATCTCAGTGATGACGAGTGCTTCGAGTGCACCAAGGAGACTGCATTCACAAGTCTTTCATTATTTGAAACAAATTGCAATTTGACAAGCAGGACTCGTCGAGAGGTACTCGCCTTTACCACATGCAACAAAATGCCCAATTTAATCAGCCAATCCAAAATTCTGTTATTAAATACGTATTTTAATAGTCTTGTTTTGAGCACGATAAAACTGCTCGCGATCTCCATTGGAGCACAGACGGAGATGGACATAGAATTTTAAAAAATACATTTATAATTTTTTGTTATTTTTTTAGGAAAAATAAGTTGGAACCAAACAGGTCATAGAATTTAAAAAATATGTTTATAATTTTTTGTTATTTATTATGAAAAAAATTAAGTTGAAAGCAACCACACAAGCTACGTTACATATGCTTGCACAAAGGAATCCAATAGACTCCTCTTATTTGGAGTTACTATTCACAAATTCAGTTATTCACCTTATTTATTTTTTTAAATGTAAAACTTATCCCCAGCAATTTGCTGGAAAATTCAACTCTTTGTGGTTGAGTGCACAAAGATGCCACAAAATAGGATTAGCAATGAAATGATTATTTGCAATATAAGTGTTTTGAGTTATGAGCGTAATCAAGGAACAAATTCAACTCTTATTTGAAGTTAGCACTGTATGTTGAAGAAATACATCGGCGATGAAGAATTTGGTATGTTGGGGAGGAGCCAAGATTTGCAGAATTTACGGAGATTACTCTTAATTTGTGGTATATTTACAATTTAAAACCTTCCAACAGCAGAGTACTACAGGTGATAGCAACATTTGAACCAAAAAATGTCACTTTTCCCGCTTATTCAGAAAGTCAGTATGGTGAAGGCGGCAGCTGCATATGTGACATGGGAGCTCCCTGCACTTTTTGTTCGACTTTTAAAACTAAAGTTGTCTATTTTCTATAACCTAAAAGAAATAGCTTTAACATGATGTCAATCACTGAAGGTGTTTAATATATATGTGCTTAACTCATTCACTATCGGCTGAGTAAAAAAAAAAAAAACGTCTCTGGCCGTCTATGGCAGTAAATGAAACGCATGTAACCTAAGACAAGTTTTGGAGTTTTTATTTTTCACAATTTTGACACCATTTTACCCCATTTCGACTTCAAATATCGGTAATCTGCCTCCATGACCACTAATAATCTGCATCGAGCCTGAAAAAAGCATATCGGTCTATCACTACTCTCTTTGACACTCCTTTGTACTGCCTTAACGTTTATAGAGGGAACCGAGTTAGAACTTGCAATGACTCCTTCGAGGTGAGTTGGCATCACAAACTGAGAACACCTAGTCTACGTGTCTTCCTGTTTCCTTAAGTTTCCTTTTGTCTGATTAAGTGCTTGAAGCGGAACACGAGGGCCACTCTCTGGTTGGCGAGTGAGAAAGCCTACCTTTATCGAGATTAAATCCAACAAGGGTCACTTTCCCCACTGTCCTATTAATGCATTGCACAGCCACCGGTTTGCCAGGAAGCTCATGTTCAAACGTAGAGCCTCAGGGTCAATGAACAGAGAGCCTCTTTCATAATCAACAGACAGCTGATGTCATCCAACAGACCGATTCATTCCAGTGCACTTGCAAGATACTGGAGGGGGGGGGGTGAAATCAAGTTTCCTGCTGAGAAAGGCAAGGTGAGGTTTGCGTGGGAGGACTCCTCCTTCATCAGTCCCTGGGATGACATTAGTCTTTTATTACTCGGCCTTTCTTGTATCTGGCCACTCTCAAAGTCTCCTTTGAGAGCCACTCAGCCAAAGATAACCAAAGATATGAACATAGTCACATTGGTATTTCCATCTTTGTTTATCCCAAAAGCAACAAGACAGCTGCCAAGGGAATCTAAAAGGTTTTCAACCAAAATAGACCACAGCTCCCTCTAGGACACGGGTGGTGAACCGTTTTCCTATCAAGAGCCAGTTTGTTTTTTCCCAACAGTTAAGTTTTATTTGTTTTTCAAATTGCAGGGCAGGCCAGATCATATACTCTGGCGAGCCATATGCAGCCCGTGGGCCGTAGGCTTTCCACCATGCTCTCGGAGGGCTTGGTCAAATGAATCCGCTCCTATACTTTATTAACTCATTCAATCCATAAGACATACATATATGTTTTCAAAAATGTAGTCCCTGCCTCCCAAAGACGTATTTATACGTCTTAGCCTTTTTTTTTTTTTGCGTCATAACTCTGTGTTTTTATAGCATTAGAACACAGTATTCTATTGGCCTCGCAAAATCAGTCAAAATCCAGAAAAATGCGGGAATTGAGGCGTTTCCTCTCGTGAAAAATTCTGGCATTAAATGAGTTAAACAACCCTGCATGCAAAACTCCAAACTTTGTGGCATGGAGAAATATGCGCGCTCATCGGTGTGGACAACGTTAATGTGGGAAGAGAATCCTGGACGGATCTGTTGACCGTTTTGCACATACAGCTGTGAGAGAATACATGGTGGGTGTGTGCGTATACTTGTGTGGTGAGCAGCTGTGGAAAAGGCTGAACAGACATCTTTTGTCCCAATAATAGCTCTCCGCCCCAGCAACAATTTGCACCAAAAAACATCTCATTTGGAGCTCTGTGAACTTTATGTGAGCTTTCAACATTCTCATCGGGAAAGGGAAAACATATGTCACCCTATGCATGGGTCCGACACCAAAACCAAAATGATTCTCAAGCCAAACCCGACTTTGGCATCTATACATTTACGGGTTGGCCTTTTATTGCATTTGCATTGCATAGGGTCCTCAATATCTGACCTGAACGCTGTCATTTTTTTATTGACAGCTAATAGACTTTAGCTGGAGCGCAGTGCTCATGCAGATCTATGTTTATCTAAACTGGAAGTTCATCACTTCCGATGGACGCATTACAGATTGATCTAATGCGCAAGGCATGGGCTGCATGACCAAGGTTCGACGCGTGCGATCTCATACGTGGCGCTTACCTGCATGTGCATGCGCTGTGTGTCCACATCGCAGACGGTGTGTCTTTGGGCGCTGCAGTGGGAGATGCAGCAGAAGGGACACAGAGCCACCTGCTCTTCCTCGCAGTGGAGCAGCCTGTACTCATCATGGCTGGGACACGTCCAGGCGCTCAGCTCCTCGGCGTCCACCAGCAGGTGCCCCGGGGCCACGCACGGCTGCTGCAGGTGCGTATGCACGTGTATCTGGCAGCAGGGCTCCTTGCAGCGTAGGCACACCTTTCGGACGGGCAGCGGAGGGCCTCGCCTGCACAGGACGCAGTGCAGCGCCGTCGGGGACTTCTCCGAGTCCAACACGTTGAACCGCTTGACAATGTTGGCCAGCTTGAAGTTCTTCTCCAGTAACGGCTTCTGCTCATACTCGTGGTTGCACTCAGGGCAGCGAACCCCGGCGCCGTTGTCTTTGGCCCACGCCTCTGAGATGCAACCTTTGCAGAAGTTGTGCTTACATGGCAGCTGGATTGGCTCCTCGAAAACATTCAGGCAGATGGGACACAGAAGCTCCTCCTCGAAACAGTTCCTCCAGCTGGCATCCATGGCTGCAACTGCTCCAAACACTCAAGGCAAGTAGGGAATAAGTTCCTTGGGATATACCACTGTTGAAAAAAAAAAAGACATTCTTATGACAAAGACGCAAAAACATTTCAAGATGTAAAACGAACACAGGATTCTGGAATTCCTTTTATAAAGCAGGTGGAACAAAACATCAATAAATTCAAATAATTCAAATGTAATGGGTTGTTGGTAAGTAGTACCTCACAATAAGTTAAAGTCAAGCTTTTTTAATCCCACTCTACCATTCCAACCTGAACCCCAAAAGCCAATGAGAGCGATCAACGGTCAACGCCATTTTGTATACGGCGATCAGTGGGTCATTCATTCAAATCATATCAAAAAAGCACAATGACCTGATATACATTCCTTTTTCACACTTCTACTTAGCATTAGTTCGTTCCTCCTTGTCTTATGAGTGCACTGGGCAAAATTGGTATGTGTGCATTTTATTTCAGAGAATGACAAGGGGGGGCCGCTCCGCCCCTGTTTAAAGGGCACAGTATCACTTAACTTACCTTTTATTTATATAGCGCCTTCACCATAGCGGCGACAGCAACAAGCATTTTATAGCGCACGTGACAAAACATTGAAAAATTAAAAACAAAACTACAAAATACCACCCCCCACACCCCCCCTTATTCCTCCAGACGCTTTGTTACGCGAAGCGGATGGCACGGGAAGGAGATGGGACGTCATGATCACAGTGAAGTTTGAAGTTAGACGGCTTTAAAATGATAAATTCAGGTAGTCCCGAAAAAAACTAAATTCAAAAAAAGTTCTAGCAATGCTAATTTAAAGGGTATGCAAGGCACAATAGAAGAATAAAACAAATCCTACAGTGATGGAAATTTAACTTGGGGGGGGGGGGCGATAACTGAAAATTATCGTATTTAAATAGTTATTTTATTATTAATTATGGAACTACAGTTAATAGCGTTTTTTGTTGTTCTTGTTGATCATTATAGGCAATCCATTATAAGCATTTCCTTATCGAATGGGATTGGGGGATGGGGGGGGCGATGTCACTTTGCTCTCGACAGAAATGTCACGGTGAGCTCCGTTGACGTTTCTGTTTGTTATTACTGGCAACGTCACATCTTAGCTTCCTGTCAGCGAACATTAGTGTTGGAATTATCCGGTTAGAAGAAAAACAAAAACGACGTACCAACTATCGGCTTTCCATGTCCTCCGCACACTCCAGCGCACCTTCGCGGCTTCTTCGTCGTCCAAGCCCCGCGATGAGAGCCAAGCTCCTCCGCTGCCGAGATCGCAGCAGCTCGCCCACCAAACCCAACGAGCGGCAGCCTTTACCTTTTGTTTGATCTGTTTCTCAACCAAACTCGTTGCATTCCTCGACGTCGCGTAACTGTTGCGTTGGCTCGTCAACTAACCATCAAAGAACACGAAAAGCACGAAGGAAGGGGAGGGAAGTCGTCATAAAGGGAGCTGCGTGCGCCCACACACACCGGCCCCTCTCGCTAATGTGACCCGTCAGAGTTGATACATACGCGGGGAGGGGTGGGGAGGAGCCCCGGAGGGGGCGGGCGCAGAGGCCAGCAGGCCGGGAGTCAGCAGCAATCACTTTTATGAGCCGAGACCCCTCCGGGACCCATGAAATATTGACAATAAATTCATAAGCACAACATACAGCGTGTAAATGTGATTTCAAAGAGAACAGAAGCTTACCATTTTTACG
The DNA here is from genome assembly GCF_059441095.1 of Idiotropiscis lumnitzeri. NCBI lineage: Eukaryota > Metazoa > Chordata > Actinopteri > Syngnathiformes > Syngnathidae > Idiotropiscis > Idiotropiscis lumnitzeri. The sequence goes on along the minus strand of NC_142399.1, from coordinate 3,756,112 downwards.
AGGCTAATATCTATAAATTAGTAATGATTGTCACATACGCACAGAATATGCTTCTTTTATTCCGGAGGGATTTGACTGCAAATCATATTTCAAATTTGGACAATTAGTCAAATAATTCGAGTTCCAGCACTTTGTAGCAGTACACGTGGTACTGCAGCATGTGAGTGAAATGACATCCATCTCAGGTGCAGGTTTGAAGGTTGGGCCAACATTTCAATAACAATGCCGGATGTATGTATATTTCTAACATTTCCGCAATTAACCATGCTCCTGGAAGATTAGATTGTGTTCTGTTTTCCATGGATCATCTAAAACTGTTTTTGTATTTTTTTCTCTGCTTGTGATTTTGAATATTGCTGCTGTGACAAATTATCACCCCATGGGATACATATCTGTCTGTTTATTTAGCTTTTTATTTTTAGTTTGAATCACAAAATAGTGGAATCATCTGTCAATGGGGATACATTTAACAGCATTCATCCATGTCCTATTTGGGACCCCGGGCACAAATAGAGAAACAGGCATTTACACTCACATGCACACCTATGGACAATTTATTTTGGGAGACCGGCATTTCCAGTACATAAATCAAAGCCAAATAATGCTTTTATCAGGCAAAAGTACATCAGATGTTCATTTGTCAGTGTTCCAGCTTTATTTGTGTAAATACAAATAAATGTAAATACTCTTTAATGCACTTGGGATTATAATCGGCAAGTTCAGTCAAATAAAATGGCAAATAACAAAACCACAATATCTGTATTTATCACTTGATTAAAAAAAAAAACTGGCGTAACAGGACACACAGTCTAAAAAGACAATGTAGTAAAATTTGTCTTTTCAGTTTTTGTGTCATCAAGATTCAAATCTGGACAGCTCATGCCACAGTAAAAGTCATTGCTGACTGAGTCAACATATTGTTGTGTGTGTGTGTGTGTGGTCCGTTCCAATTCGAGGCACTGAGTTTTTGCTCCAACTCCTTGTCAAACTGATTGTACAAAGGACAACACAAGAATCCAAACCTTTTCATCCGCGCTGGCCGCTGGAGATAACACTGAAGAGATTGCCATCTTAATACACTAAAACAGACAAGTTATTACGTAACACAAGCAAATGGAGACATTACAAACGTAAACCGGGTGAAGAACCTACAGCCATATACACATTTGAACTGGCAATGCTAAAAACAAAACAAACCTCAGAGGAATTGTTGATATTATATTTCATACATTTAGGAGAACTTGATGTCAAATGAAATGGCCCCTGATAGAAAAAAGGTTCCTCACTCCTCCGATACAAAACCTTGGCGTAAAGCAACGTATCTAAAGCATTAGTCAGCTATACCAGAAAGACAAGAAATGTTGGCTTATTTCACTCAGTCGAAGCATTTGCACCGAGTGACTGACATTACCTTTGGCATCATAACAGGAAAAAAAAATGTCCAGCATTTGTTAAACGTACACACACAGCAAAGAAAACATGTTAAAAATGGTTCAGTAGCTGACTTTTTTTTCGTCTCTACTCTGGCCACTGAAATAAATACAACACAAGTTATTGCTTGTGATGTGACACCTGCATGGCTAAACTGCGTTAACGACGTCTGTAATTTGTACCGGAGACTCTGATCCGCCCAGATCGACTAGTAAGTCTTTTGGAGTTCACGTTTCCTTAGCGAAGACATTTCAACGTCCTCTGAGCATGTGGACGTGCAGGTTTTGACAATGTTTTTGTTTTTTTCTTGTAGTGATCAAGCATCTCCGGCTCATTGCAGAAGGTTATCAAAGACACAGTCTGGTAGGATGGAGATTTTCAGCTTCTTCTCTGGCCAACTGTACTCTTTTGGTAGTTTTGCCTATCACAACGAGAGAAACGAGAGTTAAGTGGGTCAAAACAAAATGAAGGCGAAAAACATACAATTTGCCAAGATTTACTCACATCCTCACGAGTGTTCAGATCGTGCAAATCCACGAGCATCTGATCCACAAACTCTTCAGTCAGTAAGATCTACACAGGGAGCATAGATAGTCATTCATTAAAATACGCAAATTACAAAATGAAAGTGGTGTTCACAACAAACTACAAGGGACGACTGTGTGAAACATGGAGGAACAAATTAGTTGCATAGTTCCCCAAGGAACATAAACATGGATGCACACATCATCGCGGCGTAATCATTTCATATTTTAACAATTTTCACTTAATATATAATGATGTTTTATAATTCTAAAAAATATAGTAATTATATGTCATCAAAAAAAAGAAATAATTTGAGCACATACGATGTTTCTGCCAGACAGCGATGATAGTGTACTTTATGGGAAAAAAATCGAACAACAAACTCCCACATTTGTGTTCGTACCTGAAGCCAGGGGCCGTGGGCGGCGTATGGATGCTCCTCAGTAGCGAAGGCTCCCTCCACCCCAGTAGACACAAACGTAATGGCCGTGTCGCCATTGATACTTTTGAAAGTAAAATGTCTGCCGTGCAGCAAGCGGCCCCTGTAACAAATACATTGGAAGTCTCTTATGCAACTCAGGAAGCAGTGAGAACATACGCAAACGACTCGTAGTGCAGACATGGGAAGAGGTCTACCGGTAAGACGGAAAATGTACATTTCTACCTTGGTACAAATCATTTGGCCAATTGACAAAACACACAGCCAGTGTTGTCATGAACACGATTTTACCATGTTCTTCTTCAGCATAAAATAGTTCAAGTGTAAAACCAAAGCGATACAAAGCTCATTTTAAAATGTATAATGTGCAGTACCGTAAGCACAGGGGAAGCAGCGTGCCGGACTCTTGATTAAATTTCAGGTGGACACTTTCCAACTGTCGTGTTCGGACTAACTCGTGCGGGACGATGGCTGTCGAGCTCTCGCTTTCCAAACTGTCCTTTCGACTTCTGGGAAGACAGAAAAAAAGGGAAACATAAGTGAGGAAGTGAAATGTGCTTCAATAAACAGCGAGGAAGTCGCTGTGTGACGCAAACAACTGGTGTATCGCAAATGCTTCTGCGCAACCGGGGATCACCATGCACCAGTTGGACAAAATTTCCTTGAAGAAGCGCTGCAATGCAGTGGTTTCATTTGTTCCATGACCATGCTCGTAACTCAAAAGTGTTGCACCTCATGTGGTTCTGTTAAATACAAAAAAATATATTCTCTTTCATGTTTTCCATTTATAATTTAACTGGGAGCATTGAATTTTTTCCTCCCAATTTTTAAAATAGTTTTGTTTTCTTCTGTGCCCTATTCCTCCCATTTTAGGGGAAATGCATATTGTAAGTAACATCTATCAATGTTTTTTTAAAAAAAAGAAATTCTAGGTTTAAAAATGCATTTTCATAGGTATCATTCCTATGCAGGTTTTCACTATTTGTGGGCCGCTATCCCCCGCTCAATAGCGAGTCCACTGTAAACATCTTTTTGTAAATTAGCTCACCATTTGCCAAACTGCTTCTTGTCATTTAATATTTGTCACTCAAATACTTGCTCATAAATCCACTCAACGCAAAACAAAAACCTTCCAAACCGTTGGCTTGCATTGCAAAAAACTTTTCAGGTGAGATACCATCATGGTCAACATTTAAAAAAGGTGTGGAACTTATAGTCCATGATGCAATTCTAAAAGCAAATACAATCTCTGCCGAACTGTAAGAAAAAAAAGTCATTTATCATCATCATCATTTGCATTTTATTTTTCAACTAATTTAACATGGACCTTGCAAGACTACGCGTGTGCGTGTACTCACTGAGGTCGGTCATGTCTCTGGCTGCTGATGGGGGGCAGTGCTGCCTTGGTGTTAAACTCCAGGCCTTTCCTTAAGGTCTCCCTGATCTGTTCCGTGTCTGTCAATGCACAAAAGGTCAGCGCGGAAGACTCCTATCGTGCACTGCCAGCACACCCCCAAAAAAGCAGCACCTTTATCGGAGAGCCTGCGAGGCTGCGAGCCGATGCAAATGGACCGACTGTCCTCGTCGTCGTCTGGCGGTCGACTCAGGTCGTCCCACACGCACTTGGCGCTGACCCCGCTCAAGTTGGAGCCTTCCGCCTCGATGCCGTGGTCCACTCTCTCCTGCTTGGATGAGCAAGCAAGACAGACGCAATCCTCAACACTAGGCCTGCAGGGTGCATTAGGCACCAAAAGGGGGCGCTTCAGACTCTTGTCAAGTCACAAGCTAGGGTTTAAAAAAATGGAAGGTGAGCCTTTTTCTTATCAGCGGCCATTTAAATGTTTATAAAGTTAAACTAAACTGATCATGTGAGGATCAAACTATTGAAAAAAATATTCCTAAATATTGAACACATTATATTTTCAGTGTTTGAGATTTAAAAGATTATGGCGACACGTTTAAAATACAGTGTCTCCTACATTTTATTTGCTTTTAGAAGTCATATAGGATCAAATGCGCTCGCATCTGAACCCTTGATGGAAAACGACACTTAAAAGCCATCCTAAAATAGATACCAGACCGAATCTTCTTACCAAAACGGACTGGTATACGAAAAAAGAATTTTAGGAGTTCCGCTACAGCGACTAAAACATCTAATTTTATTGTAACTAATGATACTGTAGCAGCAAAGATAATATCACGACAGCGATTATGCAAAGATCGAGATTCAGTGAACCGCGACCATTCGTCGTTCACCATTTCCAAATTCTCCTAAATGTCCTTTCGCTACGATCTGGAAAAACCCGCCTCTTTCTGTTTTTTTGTGCTCTTTCAGTGGACTCGACTGACAAGAGCGATTCTTGTGCACTGAAAAGACGCTTTTGTGCTCTAAATTTCTTTTTATGTGTTTATAATTGGCACAAATCTTAACGCCATGCGTAGCTTCTGACTCAAGAAGGGAAAACTTGCACTTGATCGTTGACAGTATGAATTATCTATAACTATGACATGTATTACAATAAAAAACATTGTGTCCCACCCTTCATTTTTTATGTAACCCTTACTCAGTCGCTTTATCTGAGTGGACAGAACGTAATTCAGCCTTACTTGTAGATGTGGATCAATGTCAAAGATGGTCTCCCCTCTCCTCATGTCTGTGATTAGCCAGGGACCGCCAGCTCTACATACATAACATCTGTCATTAATAATTCCGCAAGACAGCAGTTTTAACACAAAGCAGGTGCTTTTCTCCACTTTAGGTATGGAAACATGAAAATATCAATTGTATTTAACTCCTTCAAACAAGCAGTAGTTATTTTTCGAATCACTTTGCAATTGTGCCAAATGATTTGACTATTCCCAGTCACACTGACCCACAAAGATACTGAAAACATTTTTTGCAGCTTTCAGGCAAAAAAAAATAAAATAAATTAATAGATTGTAAGATGCCTTTAAGTTTAACTCACACTCGAAGCCCTCGCATCAGTTCCAAGATGCCTTGGCCGTTCCACTGCTGCGCCGCCTGCAACTCTTCTGTACAAACGCCCACAATCTGCGGGCCACAGTACAACATATGAGATTTGTTTTTGTTTTTTTGCAAAAGTACAATGATTGATTTTAATCTATTTCCCACCTTTAGATTATAAAAAAAAACACCAATGACAATAACATTACTCAAAACAAGTAGTTCTTAAAAAAAAAAAAAATCTCCTTCTGGGATTTGCTTTCTGTCTCAAACCAAACATGCATTAAGCCACAAAAAAAGAAGAAAAAAACCACTATCTTTCTGAAAAATGTAGATTGAAGTAATGAATTAAACGCCCCGTCTTTGTCTATGCTATGAAAGATTTCAACCCACCTGCAGGAAGCTGACGGCGCCAAAAGGAGTGTGAATGGGATGCATTTGAGGATCGTCTGTGAGCAACATATGCTGGATGCGAGACTCGCTGTTATCCAGGGGATTGTGCCATGAGATGTGGTCGCCACTACAAAACGTGTTTTCTGTGGCGACACGAAAAATAGAATTTAATCATCTCTCATGTGTGTTAGTTTGAATTTGGACCACTACTGAGGGGCTGCGGGTAGATCGACTTCAGAGTAATCATCTATCTACTCAAAGCAGAGTTAACAGTTACGGACAAAGAAGACAGTGAGGGTAAAAGTTGACACCTCATGACAAGAAAAGTGTCAATCGACATTTGCATCTGCTTGGGAGGTAGTATGCAGAAAGTTTAGTTTGGCTGTGGGGTAAATGTGTAGGGGTAAAGGGAGGCGGGGGGGTTGAGTTCAGCATTGGCTGAACTCAAGACAGCAGGCCCACCCACGAGCAAATTGATCCCAGCTGGAGGGCTGAGCGATGGGGAGACTGGAGAGAACGGGTTTCTTTCAGAATTGATCAAAAAGTCTCTTTGTCCCTTCCAATCTATGTTTGGCTTGAACTATTTAGAATTCAACCAAACCTTTGCAGAACAACTTATACTACCACCATGTGAGGTTGAATGCCAGCTTTTTAAAGTTGAAGAAGAATATGGGAGATAACTTAGTCGCTTTTTATTTTCTATTCTTCTTCTAAGGATTAAAATTAATTATGGCTCATCGTTGTGCTTTGCCTCTCACCTGATTGGAACACATAGCGCGCCAAGCCTTGCATGAGTTCAGCGGGCCAGGTGGGCGGTGCCGTCTCCCCAATCTCTCTTTTCAGTCTAAAGGTGAGCTCGAAGCCAAAGCCGCTGGGTTTTTCTGTTCCTGTGAATCTGACACAAACACACGTGGTGAGAAAACAAAACAGCAGTTGGGCTTTCGGGTCCCTCTCATATGCATGAGTCTTGTCAGCAGCACAATGCAAAACCAAATGAACAGCTTGGAGGGGGAGATAATGAAGAACATGCTAATTAGGAGGACTTACAGTAGGTGTTGAGACACAGAGAGCGGGGGTCTCCCCAACTATATTTAGCTGTATTTTGATGTAGAAACATAGATGGTGATAGTGTAATTGAAGCCTGCCACGCAAAGAGTGCAAGATTTTCAGTTTTCCATCTCACGAGACCTTGAGGTGACTAACATTTTTTTTATACACCGCAGGTCAAACAATTAAAAAAAAACAGTGCTCTGCAAAGTTGTCAGTGGTCATATTAAGAAGGTAAATTGATCGACATGTGGCCAGATGTTGCATCGTCCGATTCAAGAATGAAATTGAAGAGGCATTACCTTACTTGTACTCCACTTTACCATGTGTGATGTTTCCAACTAGAAAGCTTTCATTTTTATGTGGAAATATTAAATGCCATGGGCTCATGCTGCAGCGCCTGTATACCTCTCAATATCAAATATTGTATAACTAGTGTATTTAAACTACAATAATATTCGTATGGTTGTTGCAGCTGCATTATTGTAGCGTGATACATAATTACATATAGATGAAATATACCCCCAATATGTACAACAATGGGATTAAATGGGACAACCAAGCAGGCTTTGCATCCCCGACCTTGCAGGCAAAGTTAGCACAAGCCAAAGTAGTAAACAACGGTAGCCTTCATTACTACTTACTCGTGAACCCTGTTGTCTCCATACAGGTCGCTGAGTCCAAAACTGACGTAGTGCCAATGCTCCTGGACGTCCTGAGCAGGACTGCCCGTATTTCGATACATACTAATGTAATCTAACGGGTCTGGACCACCTAACCTGCAACAAAACACAAGAATGAGCCGTTGCGCTCCAAGTTTACACTTTCAAACAAAGTGAATTAACACGGCCATGCTAGGAGCGTGGACAAACAATTTAGCACCTTCACGTGTTTGTTGTGCAGATTGTTCGTCTTGCGTGAACCTGACCAATTGGACGCTCGGAAACTTTGGAATAAGATCACGACGAACGTTTAGCTGTAGTGTTAGCTTCCGAGCTAACTTTTTACACCGGCACCCTCAAAGCACAGCGCAAGCTGACTGAACATATGAACAAGAAAAGACGAAATGTTTCCCTACCAATATTTCACAATGGCTGTAACTTGAAGCGGGTTTGCCTGATCGGGATACAGTCGCCGACATTCCCCATAGATAGCCTGCAGTCCTGGGGGAAACAGTGACGATAGCCCGTGCGCTTGGGCACCACTGTTAGGCCGTACTTCATCCATGCCACGGCCTCGAAACAAGCCTTATTAAGCTACAACCCACAACGTGACTGCTACTATTCCAAATGAACTAAGACTCTTCGGAAAATAAACTTTCTAGTGAACCATGTAGCTCCGTTATGGATTGGATGTATCCGTCGCCCAGATGGGGCCCAGCCTGTTGAGCATGCCCCACCGAAAACGCCAGCGATTGGCTGGTAGTGCCTAGTGACGTAATAGACTGACGTCGCCATTAACCAATGAGAGACGTTTGTAGTTTCGGGTTTATGATTTGTTAAAAAGGACGACTATTCATAATATCTTGGCTTTTTTTACGACGTTGTTGTCCAACGCCAACTGTATACTCTTGAAATTTAACAGTTTGAATATGTGTGCTCCTTGTACTTCACATAGCTGAATAGCATTAATTAGTGGTAATAACATAATTACAATTGATTTTAATTTTACGTTCAATGTTTTTTCTAATGGCATGTAAATAATTGCCGTATGAAAAGTGAATTTGAGGATTTTATTACACACATTTTTAGTTTTTCTTTTATTTTCTGAATTCAGGATTGTTGGTTTTTTCTACTGTTATTTTAGCTCCCGTGTTTCCTCATGGTAGGCCCCCGCGTTGGGAGGTGTGGCTGGCCTTGTCACAGGGGGTCTCATCCCGGAAGCTCTTTAGGCCCGGGGGAGACCGGGGGCCTCTGCACCATGTGTAGAGTCTACCCCGGTCAATCTGGGCCGGGGGTCTCTGTGATGGTGGAGCTCCCTGTGGCTGTGGGCTGTCATTCCTCTCAGCGTGGATGACCTACCTTGGGTATGTTTTCCTCATATGGTTTCTCTGCGCCTTGCCATGTTTTTCACTCTTTTTACCAAAACAGTTTATCAGGTTGTGTGATAGTGTGTGTTTTGTGTGTACGTGAGTTCAGGCGTGCGTGTGGACGTGTCTTGTGTTGTGTATGTTGGGTGAGTGGGGGTGGGTTTTCGTTTTTTTGTTGTAATTGGGATGTTTTTATTGTGCAGCACTTTGAGCTGCATTTTATGTATGAAAAGTGCTATATAAATAACATTTGATGAAACAAAGTGATAGGTTATTGATGTCAAAGAAGAAGGACAGTAAGGTTAGCTATTCGTTGGTAGAAAGGCGCTGAGAGTGTCACATGGCCTTATGTGTATGTGGTTAATTGAAAATGCCACCCAACCAGACACCGAGGTCTCTTTATTACTTTCCAATCAACTAGTTTTTAATTATTATTTAATTACTTTGAAATATCATTGCATCCTTTTGTGAACCGCATAACCCTTGTAAATCCCACACAACAAACAAGACAGTTGAATACAGAGAACGATGTTTATTTCGCTTGAACATCGCTATAAAGCAGATTATTACATTCGATATATTTTCAGCATAAGACAGTACCTTTGTAATGTATTTCCATTCTCTGCTGCCATGTCGTTGTTAGTGCCATGCCAAAAGAACTGAGCCCATAGATGACACCTGAAGATGCTACCATCTATGGAATTCAGTTCTCATAGTGGAGCACATTTGAAAATGAGGTCCTCATAATATTTACGATTCACTGAAGTTTATTTTACAGAGACTGTAACACGATCAGTAGTACAGGTCATTTAACAAATTCAAGGACTTAAAATGTGAACAATTATATTATAAAAAATGCCATCTTTCACCACGAGCGACGAGTGCAGAATGTAACCTGCTTCTTTTTCCTTTTCAGATCAACATCTAAATTAGAAATGCTGTTCCTTCCTTGATGCCAGTGCTTCTCAAAGTGTGGTATGAATTGCACTAATGGTACATGGGCTCCCTCTGGTGGTAAGTGAAAGCATCACTTTATTCATAACAAGCTTTAAAACATAATTACAATAATGAAATATAACCAAACAGAATGAAGCTCGTAGTGACCTGGAGAGCCTGTCTGAACTTCCAAAAAAGCAAATTTTTCTCAGCAAAGTTTAATTTTCATTAACTTTTAATGGCAATTGATTTGTTTTTAATTGTTTAGAAATGACTGTGTGATGCTACAGTGATTCAAAATGATGTTCAATTGCATTTTTGGGAATTCAACATCTTTAATATTTGATCAATACTTACTATACCTACTACATTATTGTATTTTAATATTTGCTTTGACGGTGGCACTTGTAGAGTTTTTGAGTTGGTGAATTAAGTTTGAAAACCGAAACTGCATATCATCATATATTGCTCTTTTCTGCGCACAAACTAAAAAAATACTGCAACAAACAGACTGACAAAGATTTCCCAATACAACGTACAATTGATTGATGAGCAATAAAAATACGTTATCGAGACCAATCAAATCTCGACAATTATGGCTCACAAGTGCCGAATAAATGACCCTGTCCCATAAACCTTTCACAGTATATTACACCACCAAACTGTCATTTTGAAATGAAAGTGAAATAAGTCAAACCTCTACAAAGTCACTTATGGTCACGTTGCAGCCCTCTTTTTTCTTCGTTATTCCTGGAAATGGTTTCACTCGCCTGATACAAGCACTGATAGCCCTGGTCACCGGATGACGTGACTCAAAAGGTACAAGCACCTTACGCTCAGGAAAAAAAAAAAAAACTTTCGGATTGGAGTTAAAATACTGTGAGGAAGTTATACAGTCACAAACAAGAGCATAGTTGCTTTTTCCTTCTCATGCATCCACTGACTTGATTGGTTGCAGAGTGATACTGTAATTTCTGATAAGATAGTAGTCATTCAGAACACTGTCTTTGAGGTTACGCGCAATACAATTGAGGAAAGGCCACACCTGAGCATGTCCAGGAAACGACAACTATTCCTATAGCAGAAGTGGCAAACAACCGGTTCAACAACCTAAATCATCTACCAGGACACAAAATGGAAATGGAGAATCATTAGGATAAAGTTCAGGTGAGTTAAATACCTACGTTTTAACTCAACTATTTCCTTTGAGCTTGTTTAAAATGAGTTGAGTTTAGTTTTCCGCTTTAATACTTGCCTCTCTTGGTTAAATGTCTTGCATAGTCAAAAATATTACATTTCAGTTCTCAACGGGATCTGTTCTCCAAAAACAAACGCGGTCTGCTCCGTGTCCCCGTGTCGAGTACAGCGTAGTGACTCGACATCCTGCTCCGGCCTTAAATACCATCATGTTTCACATCACTAGCCGGCTTACCTCCCTCCTGCCCGCCCTCCTCGCAATCGGTTATTCATGCACTCCCTCTGCTCGGTAAACTCGCCAGTCACTTCCCAGTAAGAAGGAAACAGTGGGAGTCAACAGCACGCCCCCACACTGTGAATCAACACATAATAGTTTCTGAGGAAAACCATCTGACGGGCCCCGCCCCCCCCCCCCTGTTCTCATAAAATAAAGAAGGGGAAAGGCTGCGTCTACTGTTGAAGTCAGGAATTCCCCCACAGGCTCGCATACAGCTGTCGGCCTGTGACGAGACAATGACGAAGCAGCTACGCATGCTGACCCGGTGCATGCAAACCGAAACTTGAGACTTGTACTCGAAAAGCAGTGTGTAATGTGATTGTATGTTCTGTGTGATTTTTTTTTTTCTTTTGGGGGAGGAGTAGGTAATAGGGAATGCCATAGGAATCACCAGGGTTGGTTGGATGTTGCAACCAGCAGAGACACCGTTGATTCAGTGTATCGACTCCTGTATGAAAAACAGTGAATATCGCCGGTAGATGAAAAAAAACTAAAACATTTGAATCTGCCGGCAGCACAGTGATGAGTGGTTGGCACGACCTCCTCACATTTCTCAGGTTTGGAGTTTGAATTTCAACTTCTTGTGCGGGCTAAGCATGGCCCCCCTGTGCTCCGTTTGTCTCCAATGTTCCAAAAACATGCTTGGTAGGTTAACCCAGTGCTTCTCACTTATTTTCTGTTCTGCCCCCACCCGAGCAAGAAGAAAACACTTTGCACCCCCACCCCACCACCCACTCTCCGCCGCAACTCTAAATAATAGCATTTTCGTTGCAGAGCAAACCTACACCGTAGAGTTAATACTCGCAGCACAAAATGGGCAATGAGAGCGCCACTGCCAACTACTGGAGTGGAGGTGTAATTACACTTTATGGTAATACAGTGGGGAAAAAAATTAAAAAGCATATTCCCCAGGGTCACACGTGCCCCCGGGGGGGGGGCATCCCCACTATTTGAGAAGCACTGGGTTAACCCAAGACTAAATTAGAACCGGCCCGTTAGGCAATATTTATCGTTTCATTTCTTTTAGATATTTGGGAGCCTAACTTTTTTTTTTCTCTTATGGAAAACGCTTATTAACTATTTATCCGTGCTTATTCAAAAATTTTTGGGGTTATAATTGACATTGATAATGGCCGTCAATTATATGCGGATTTTTGCTTATTTGCGGGTCACCCCAGTCCCTATTTTCTGTTGGGTCCCACCGTAGGCAAGTGCTCAAAGGTCGCCGTGGCCTTGAGGGCGAACCACAAAATTCTGCAGCGTTTTTGGGAATCACTGGTCAGTCGTCAAGTTGTAATTCATCTTCATACTGATGTGCATAACAGAACAAATTTGACTTTATCTTTTTAGGACCGGAAGGAAACATATTTCACCTGAACAACAGCATTTTGAAATCAGTTGGAGCTATTTGCTGGTCAGCTCTTTTTAGTGCCATTCTAATTTCATGTGGGCGGATGGGGTATTGAAAATCAGTCGCTCTATGTTGTGTTCTAGCGAACAACATGGGGATGACGTCAGCTATGGAAAAGTTGAGTTTCAACTACGCGGATCTCTGCGATGGCACAACTCCAGCAGCAACATTATTGCTCAATAGGATAGCGACAAGGAAACAAAATTCAGAACCCAGAGTAAATAAATAACAGCATTTGGCCATTTTACACAGAATCGAGCAAAACGGGGCACTCCTCACCAGTGTGTGCTTTCACACAGTGAGACACGGCAAATACTTCAGCAACAGCTTCGATGGCTTGCAACACAACAGGGCGGGAACAGTCGAAGTTGTCACACTTTACTCCTCTGCCCTGACATTCCAGCTCCAATACGTTGAATATCGCCGGGGCGACTTTGTGCCTCCTGTTTCTTGTCAAGGCTTCCCCCCCTTGCGTAAAAGAGGCTTTTTTAGGGCCGCCCCCGGTTAGTTGATTGCGTTATGTCAAATATACACAACAGGTGAGCGGATCATGAAGCCAAAAAAAAAAAAAAAATAAAATTCCTGATGTCTATTAACAAGACCAGTCTTGATACATATTTCTGAACAAAAGGAGCGAACAGGTTACTTCACCGCATTTCCTGGATGGCTATTTGCATTTTTCCAGGATGTAGCCGGCATCAGCATGTGTCACATCTTGTGGCTTTTACACAAACCACACCCAAGAATAGGGATTTTTTTTTTTAAATTTTTTTCACTTTTTTTTGTTCTTTTTTTCACAGAAGTAGCCGATGACGCAATTTCCAGAATGAGTCTTCGAGAGACCCCACAGAGACGGACCGATCACTGACGTACCGTGTCGCCCGAATCCACTTTCAAGCAACATCCTCGGGCAGTCGGGTAAGTTGCAATTGACATTTTGTCTTGGACTTCAGAAACAAGCCTGGCTTTCATGCTGCTGTTTGAACACGGGGGAAATCACTCGCAAAGGTCACTGAGCCCATTTCCTTTTCTTTGCTCCCGGTGCGTCTAAATAGACCTGGAACGGCTCCCTTTCAACTGCTCCTCACTTACTGGAACATGTCTATTCTAGGGAGGAAGTATGGCAGAAAAAAAAAAACAGCAATCATGTTGACTCGGTGATGAGACTCCGTTTGTTTATTAAAACTGTTTGAATACACAGTAGGACTTGTGTTTCATGCGTCAGTCTATTTTTAACGCTTTTTCAGAAATACACAAATTTCAAATTCACAAGGCTGTATTCTTGAGTTCCTGTCAGTATCTCAGGCCCACCCAGTCAGTCCGAGTCAGCCAAACAGCGTTGAGAACGGCCTGACCTGTAACACGTCGAACGCAGGTGCCGTACACCTGACACAAAATAAATAATAAAACTGCGGATTGGCATATTGTTTTTATTTCACCGATCACCACACTGTGCGTGGGCCTGTTATTTTTATTTTATTTATTTGGCTACATGCTTGCTTGGAAATTATTTTCCTGACGCCCGTCGCTGGACTGGACTCAAATGGGTCGGCCTCAAAACACAGACGGGACCGATAATGCGCACCTCTGGTCCTTTTTCCAAATTCTCTAATTTTCTCAATTATTAGCAAGAAGAAAACAATTTGCGCCCCCCACACTCTCCACCGCAACTATAAATAGCATTTTCGTTGCAAAACATACCTACACTGCGCACAATGGCCAAATTAGAGCGCCACTGCCAACTACTGGAGTGGATGTGCAATTACACTTTAATGTAGTACGGCGGGGGGGAAAAAAAGCATGTTCCTCAGGGTCACACGAGTTTCCCCCCCCCAGGGGGGCCCGACCCACTATTTGAGAAGCACTAGTCTAGACTGTGTTTCTGAATAATTTAATCACCAGGCAAAAATTCTGACACCAAACTTTAAAGTACTGTGTGTATTTTAAATATTTGAATCAAAAATCAAATTAAAGCAAAGTACTATGGTAATTGGCATTTTATTCATTTATTTTTAGTTTTGTCACATTAGGCACCTTTCTTATGAGTCTCCTTGTATGGGTTGGCCTGTTTGCACATTGCCCGCTGTGAGCTAGTTTGATTCTTTTTTAAAACGCAGTACAACAACATGTCTCTGAAGTCCATCTTTGCTATCCCACAGGTGATTCACAGTGAAAACGCCCCTCTCTTCCACAAAAGTCTCAAACAGGTGCAGACCACCACCCACGCCAAAGTAGTGGGACTTGGTGGCCACATAGACGAGCCCGTGCGGTGCCAAAAGTTTGTGGAAGGTGTCGTGTAGCGCAGGGTAATAAGTGGTGTTATAGATTGTCTCTGAAGTCAGGATCAGGTCGTATTTTATTGGAGGGTCCTGACGTGAGGCCAACATAAGAAAGGTGCGCCAGTCACCCGAGAAGAACCGGCACCTTGTGTCATGTTTTAGTTTTATCTTACATTCTTCTTCTTTGTCGGTTGTTCCCTTACCGTCATCATCATCACTGTCATCATCTTGGCAATTGAGAATGACATTAGACATAGTGAGCTGCTCAAGGACTGTACTGTTGTAGTCCTGGAAGTGGACTTCCCTGGCTCTTCTCTTCAGAGACAAAATTCCCAGGAGCCCGGCGCCACAGCCGAGATCCAAGACAGTCTTGCCGCCAAACGTCTCGCCTTCCTTCTCGATTACCTCCAGGAGGTCGTACGTGCACTCCCACACCTTCAGTCCGCCCTCATATACTCCCGAGATGAGGTCAGACCTCTGCTCGGCCGTGCAGGACAGAATGTTCTCCGTGTCCTCCCTCTCGTAGACGGTCCTCTCAAAAACTGTCTCGTTGAGAAAGTACAGGGGAGGAAGAGTGCCGATGGTGAGGGTTTCATAAATGGCATCATCAAGTAAGTGCTGAGGATCAGAGGGTGGAAAGTGTTCTTTGGCCTCTTTTACTGCCTCTGCAGGGCAATCACTTTCATTTACCTAAAAAAAATTGAAAGCATTGTAATGAGGAACATGCAATGATTTAGTTTCGATACACGAAAGTCTCTTTTTCGCAGCAATCCATCAAAATTAATGAAACAAAAACATTTCTTTATTATTACAACTCAAAGAAATCATCTTCCCTCCACACAATTGATTGAAAACTAATGACACTATTTCATTCGCATTTTTTTCATCGTAATTTGAATACATTTAGTTTTTTGACAAATGATATATTTTTAGATTGACTTTTCTCTTCATTGAAGACCGTACCACTATATATATATATATATATATATATATAATATTTATACAAATCAATGATGGAAAATTAACCTTTATCTTGTTTTAATGCCTCGCAAACTCCTTCGGAAGTTATTTTCACTCCACCAATAAATTCCTTGCTCTAAGTCAACTGGTTCAGTGTCCAGCTCACCCACAACCCAAATGATAAGTTCTACAGAAATGGATAAATGGATGAGTCTACCTATTATGATTTTCAACACCATTACAAATCATTCATGTGATTGAACGAATGACAAGAGCAAGGTTAGCACGTCATGTGTTGATGATTTGTCAACCAGTCAGGACAAATTGGGATTTTTTATTTATAAAAATAAATCCCTCATGACTTTGATTCCTTCCGAAGAGTGCATGTCAGCCATAACAGTGAACAATTCACTTCCTTTCAACCATTTACCTATTTGATAATTCCTACAAGTCATTACTGACATATTGGAGGAGAGTATTTTGCAGGTTGACCGTGTGCGTGGGCGCCTTCTAGTGGATGAAAGTGTAATTTGTTGATCTCAAAATGATCTTTTAGGTTGGATTTAGTTAACAAGTCAGGAACAAGATAGGACAGTATTTACGATTTGCCTACCACCACAGTCACCTTTTAACTAAAGAAGGACATTGCAAGCACTACCCCGGATTTCATAGTTGTAATAATAACCCAAATATTCATTATGGAATCACACTTTTGTTATTATAAATGGTGCCAGTCAATCAAATGAACTTTTAGAAAATAGCTTTTGTCTCTACTTACAGGTTTCGCAACAAAGTCAATCTTGTCGGTCAACGATGCATTTCCCTGCACGTGGTCCGTGTCTGTCGTTGCACTTACGTCAAAATTAAAACAAAACGACATTTCTGACTCGCAACGGAAAAAAGTTAAGCTCGTTTATAAAGCTGGCTGGTTGGTAGCCACTACGCACGTTCCTAGCTAGCTGCAGTGCACAACTACGCATGCCTTGCTGCGCGAATACGAGTGGCGGCACTTCACTTCCCAGAATTCCATGAGGTTAAAGCGATAAATCTCGATTTCTCATCCGTTAAATTAGAACATAAGACATTAGGATTTGTGTATAACACTTTAGTCGTATTTTCTTAAAGTTTTAGACGCACATCAGTGCTGACCGTGCAGCAAGAATGTCACCAAGACAGTATATCCGGACTCTATTGACCATGATGCTTTGCGCCACAGTTTTACGCATGCGCACCAACTCACGAGCTCAAGCTCGAGCTGAACTGTCACACGAGCTGTCTTTATCCGGCAATTCATCGCCTTTTTTCTAACTGTCAATAATCCCGATGTGGTCGCCCTTTTCAAAATGTCGATTGGATAATGTATTTCAAGAGGTTTTTCATTCATAAAAAAGTGAGTACCCCCTCCACAAAAACGTGTCGCTCGCGAGACTTAGGATGCGCATCTATTTATTTGTCAACACGGGAATGACATAAACAAGAGGCCAGATCGAAGGGCATTTTGGTGCTTTCCGTTTAATACAAAATGCTCACAGTTAATGTCTTCAATATACATTGGCTTTATGGGACACGTGCAAACCTAACTGCTTCCAGTTGTCAATGTCTAACTGTCCAACTCTACGACTAGGCTACTAGTGTATTTTATCAAGAAAATCAGCTCTCCTTGTAGACAATTTGGCACAGAAAATCACAAAGCCTCCGACTCCACCCTCGCTGGAATGCAGTTCAACATGATTAGGTCTTTAATCACCTCTCTCTACCACAGCCACACTTCATTTAACCATTTCACTTATTTTCTTTAGCGAAAATAATGACAAATAGAAAACAAATACTGCAAATATTGTGTGCTAAACATATATACAAATTAACTGTACTTAACAAGTGTACTGTAGTAAATTACAAACTGCACTGTTTGACAATTTAATTTAGTGATGCTTTCACATGCCACTAGAGGGAGTCTCTGTCCGCACCGAGTATGTCATGCCACGTAATAATTAAACAAGAGTTGAGCCAAAATACTAGATGTTTCCCGATCCTATATTGATGTCGAATATCAGTCCTATATCAGAAAAAAAAGCAGTATCTGATTATTTTGGTCGAGATCTAAAATCACCGATATTAGCTTTCATACACAAGCAGTCCATTCCAAACCCCACTCCCGCTCTTCTATCCAGCAGCAGCTTTTGATTTATTTTGCATTCATTTTATTCAAGTGCAGTACGTTCTCATGTTCAAGGTTGAATTTTTGTAAACCAAATGTTTGGAATAAATGGGTCATATTTTGTCACACCTACTCTTGCTGATTATTGTTTTGTTTGATTAGTATGACTTGATCAAGTCCCGTCTAATATTTCAAACTAATAAATTAATACAAGCATGTATCCTGCCTGCTGATATTGTATCATATCAATACCTCTATCAAATAATACTCTAAGCTGATATATCAGTATCGTATTGAAAGTAAATAGGTTGTATCGGCACACTTTTACAAAATACCAATCATTAAAACTGAAAAAAATGAACGTGTAAAATCTATCTGTGCTTCATCAAGAGACTAATTTAGCCTGGCGTTTATGATCAGTCAGTGGTAAGAACATGGTTTCGTCTTTCGTTTGTTGTTTTAAGTGCAATTTCAGAAGTATATTCAAAGTATTTTAAAGATGCTTCTTAGGGTTTAAGGAGATTAGCCAAAGTTGTCTTGAAAATCTACTTCATGTCAGTGGCTTTAACACTCGTGTCTGTGCGGCAGTTTATTTAAGACACTTTTCAACTGGTCTCAAAGTTGTCACGTTCTGTGCAGTGGAACTCAAACACAACCCGTGAAATCTGCTGGTGTCATAAAACGTTTTCTTTTAACTTTAGCGTGCAAACTGTGGTTTCAGTCAACAAGCTTCCGTTTCACGGTACACACAACAATAACAAGAACCGATATTCAATTTTTTTTTTTTATTCGGAACAGAAAATAATTGAAAAGCACTGGTATAAGTAGTTCATGTCACCGGGGCTTTTGCTGCAAGGACAGAGGTCATGAAAAGAACTCGACTTAAAAAAAATCATCCCGGTACATTGACTTCAGTTTATCAATGGATTATCTCTCAGTCCTTGTTTTAAAATGTCTCTATGTACACTACCAGGAATTGGTACATAATCAAAAAGAATGAAACCAGTAGCAGCACTAAATCTCCTAAATCACGTCCACCGTATTTTTGGGTGTTTCTTCCATGCAGGTGATTGGCTGTTGCAAGCGTAGGATGCGGTTGTGGTGGTGTCCGGGCTCTCTCGTGCACCTGCTGCGCTGCATGCTATTGCGGCTGCGTCCCAGGAGACAAGATTGCCGGCTGCCTCCGTGCAGGTCCAAAACGCAGGCCTACTTGAAACTTCTTCTGCAATCACTTTTTTATAATTCCCTCACAGATTCAGACGTGGTTTTTGACTGCGTGTTTGAGCCGTTGTTATGGACCGTGGATTATTTGACACGTTGGTTTGGCTTGGTGAGTGCATGCCCATATAATTATAGCCAACAAATACACTTGAAAAATATGAAACTTTTATTGGAAGTACTTTAAGTATTTTAATTGAATCATTTGGTACATTTGGCATTGACTTTCAAAAGTAAACGATATGCCTTTTGCTACCGTGATTGAGAACTCAGCATTTCTCGTACAATATTCAGATTTTCTCGGCCTAAAGGTTGCTTTTGTTTTTGCTCTGAAGGTGTTTGTGTGGATGGTGGTGGTACTGACCACCTCCATCTTGCTGGTCGCTTACGTCGTCCTATTGCCGAATGCACTCCGGACATATCCGACCGGATGGCTTGTTTGGCACCTTTCTTACGGCCACTGGAACCTCGTCATGATTGTCTTTCATTACTACAAGGCTGTCAAGACGGCCCCAGGATACCCTCCTTCCGTAAGACGGACATTTCGGACGCAAGTTGCTCGTCATGATGCTCAATCAATGATTTCTGAATATCTTGGATTTTTTTCAGGAAAAAAATGATGTTCCCTTTGTATCTGTCTGCAAAAAATGTGTCATTCCCAAACCAGCGAGAGCGCATCACTGTGGTATCTGCAACAGGTGAGTTGTCCTACAAAAGATCCAAATACAAATGGGTTGTCACTTGCATAGCACTTTTCTACCTATGGTGCTCAAAGCGCTTGTAAATTTGTTCTATTTTTAGCATGGAAATAATTGACGGCGACATTCTTTTTTTTTTTTTTTTTCTTGTGCAGGTGCATTCTCAAAATGGACCATCACTGTCGTATCCTTTCTCACGTCCAGCGTGCAAACTCTCACAGTGACACAAAGTGTTCTCTTTTCATCCTTAATGTCTTCCGATCAGCCTGGTTAAATAATTGCGTCGGCCATTTGAACCACCGTTACTTTTTTTCCTTCTGCGTCTTCATGACGTTGGGCTGCGTTTACTGCAGCTTGAGCGGCCGAATCCGTTTCCTGGCTGCGTACAATGCCCTTGAGGTGAGTGGCGGGCAGCCATGATGCGTCATTTCACCTTCTTCATAAACCGCTTGCAGCTTGTGATCATGTCCCGTAATGCTTTTGTGTTGTTGCTGCCTTTCTCCCTTTCGGCGTCTTTTAATGCTGGGCTCGGTGTTCTTGGGCCGCTGCTTTAGCGTTTTAAGCATTCGGAAATGGAAAAATCAGGTGTTCCTGTAACAGGGATGGGACCTTTAATTGGGCTTCTCCCCTCAGGACAGGTATTAACTAATCGTACCCAGTCATAAGAAGTGTTTCTGTTTGTGTTTGTTTGATTATTCTGTTGTTTGTTTTTTTTTTTCTTTTCTGATTTTCATTTTTCTTTTTTTTTTTAAAGCCTGACTATGTGACACCTGCGCCTCCATACTCTTTCAAGGAAAAAATCATGGATAAGGGAATCATCTACATGTGGGTGCTTACCAGGTAAAATATTTTGAATGATACAAGTATTAAAGTAGCATCACTGACGTCTTCGTGGTACTTTCGCCTGACTTCGATGTCGGCAGCATGAATTCAGTTCCCACTCAGCGACGGTAGCTTGGCGGGTATCCGTCTCTATATGTGCCCTGGAAAGAATTGGGATTAGTGTCACAGCCCCCCAAAAAAAGCATTTCAGAATTTTTTGATGCATCGAAATCAGGGCGGTGAAATCTATGGCCCACATTTTAAACACGTTCCGGTGATGCCACAAGATCACACAGAACGCTAGGTTTGAAAGCGGCTGTTGCATCATTTCAGCACAGTGGCGGTGGTCTTGGGAGCGCTGACCACGTGGCATGCACTTCTCATATCGCGAGGTGAAACCAGCATAGAGAGGCACACCAATTCCAAAGAAAAAAGTCGAATGGAGAAAATGGGACAGGTGGGTCTTTTAAATAATTGGTCTCGTGATAATTCCTCGCGAGGATCAAGGGTTGTTTTTCTTTTCAATTAGTGTGTCAACTTATCTCTTCACCCTTGTGTGTCAGGTGTACAAAAACCCATTCAACTACGGCAAGCTGCATAACTGGAAAGTCTTCCTTGGGGTGGAGAAGAGAAGGTGTCTTTTTTTTTTTCAGATTTTTATTTTATTTTTTTTTTTTTTGTGACCGTCAGTTCTAACCTTTGTTTACTTGTCACTTTGCAGTCACTGGCTCACACGTGTCCTGCTGCCCTCTGCTCACTCACCATTTGGCGATGGGCTCACGTGGGACAGCTTCCCTGTCAAAAAAGAGCCAATACCAGTTTAAGCTGTCAAGCTGCCGCCTTGCATTAAGTGGGGTACACACGCACATTTTTTTAACATTGTAACCGATTTCCCAAATGAAACACCGCACGTGGCGTGGAAAGAAAATGGCCCTTGTGTTTTTATTGCTTTTATACTTGTTACATGTGTAAGGATAAAAAATCAGGAGTTTCCCTCTCCCAATCCAGGTGTCTGTGTGGTACCAATATTGTCCTTTGAGAGGTCCCAAAGCAACCATTTTGATGAAAAAAAAAACAAAAAACAAAGGAGAAACCTATTACCCTCTCCGATAACTGTTTGCAGCGGCAGACTCTTCACGTCGTAATTCTTTTGTGTTGAATGACTCGTAAGTCACGTTATTCACAACACTCAACTCACCCAGTTTGTTTTCTGCAACGACGCAAGCTTCAGGTTGCTTACTAATCACATTTCATGCCACAATGACAGTGGCGCGGCCGTTCGCACTTTTGACACGAGTCAGAAAATGTAATTTAAGATTTACAAAAGTAAGCTTTGATTGTTTTCTGAGCAGGTCGGGGAGGAAAAATCACTCATAACGCACAAAATGTTCAAATTCAGCTTGATTATCAGTATGTGTGTACCCCACTTTAAGGCTGGCTTCAAGATGGATCCTGATGGAAGGAAAGAAAATTGGATCATAACAACCTCCAATACCTCAAAAACACTGTGGAATCTCACAGAGTATGATTTTTTTCGCCCCTATCATTCGCTTTGATTGAATTGAAGTGAAAAGTTTAAGGTCTTTAACTGCTCATATTCCACCAGAGCTAACACTTGATGAGCCAGTTAAACGCCCCAATAAAACACTGTTATTTATCTGTATGTTTTTTTATCTGTTGAATTAATAAATCTTGTCAAAAAAAAACTACACATTGGGCTCATTTTCTTCCCAGATTCACTTTATTCATAACATTGGAACCCTGCCTATACTAAACAATCTAACTGCATTTGATTTCATTTTAGGGTCTCATCTCATCTGTTACATCAGAGCGTTGTTGGGGCAGACAAACCACACATGCGCAGGCCCACATGATGCAATGTCAGTGGAGTGGGATTAAGTCAAACCGATCCCTGATTCGATGTTTATTTGAGCCCATGGTATTAGAAAGAAATCATGGCGGTAGTGATATACTGTAATCAATATGTTGCAACCAATTTTGTCACTGTATGCAAATATGTTGTCTTAAATTGGATTCTGAATGAACCACTTTTGCAAACTGTAATATTAAAATAAATTTACAAGACTGTGATAGGACAAAAATGTTAAAAAAAAAAAAAACCCACACACACACGCGCGCGCGTTGTAAATATATATGAATCAGTTACTTTTATAATAAACATTTTAAACATTCTGTAACATAATGCATTATTTCCTCCACCGAAAATATCACTAATAATCCTAAGCAAATAAGTGCAATTTCAGTAGTTCTAACCAGTATCTGTTGAATTCACCCATACAATACTCGCCTTATTGTAATAATAAACATTTTTGGTGTAATAAATATTCTAAACAAAATGAAAATAACTACTTGGAGACTCAGCCATAGAAAGTGTGCACATCAAATTGCGTGGTCGAAATTTGGTGTAGAAATCCATGAATACGACGCAATCTCACTTGACAAACACTTAAAAATAAGACTTCCGGTTTCTTCGTACAGTATAAATACATTACTAGTTTAATTTATACGCACTGTTTTACTATGTAAAGTAGTCTATATGATTACTTAGAATATCCACCTTATCGATGCTACGTTTGTATCTGATACCTGGACACCGTACCTTTAGTCAGCAATTTACGTTTTTATTTTGAAAAGCGTGCGGCTTTGACTTCAGCGAACTTCACAGCGTATAAAGAAATAGTCTGGATAGCGCATGCGCGAACGCTGATCGGGCTTTGTTCTCTGTCGACGCAAACCTCTTGTAGTCTTTTAGTTCTATTCTGTTCTACAGGATTCAGTTGCGAATTAATTTAATTTTTATTTATTTATTTATTTATTTTTGCATTTTATTTTCTTGTTCGTTGTTTTCGCATTTGCACACGTAATCTATGGTTCTTCGAAGGCTTCTGTAGCAACCTGACGTTTTTTTTTTTTTTTTTTTTTTAACATTTTCGTGGTCTCTTGAGAAAACTTGGAGCTCGGATGTGGCAAGCTAACTGCCGACGAATGCATCATTTAGCAGACTGGATTTCAGGTGCGTAATTAGAAAGAAGAGGAACTTTACCGAAAAAAAAATAACAAGAAACAATCGTAAATTCACGAATTAACAATGTGTATTTTTTACAAGATACATTTTGGTATATACTATGTAATGTTAAACAAAAGTCTGATTACAATCGTGCGAAATATGATTAGATAGTGGCGCGTGCACCGGGCGCGTGCTTAGGTCAGCTGGCAGTACACGTGACGTAAACATGGCAGACCGAGCAGAAACATGCTGAGCTCTTACAATTCCTTCACGTGATGTTTTATGAAACTACGAAGACTCAACGCACATCGTATTTAACACCCTTTTTTTGTAATTGAAAGCCATGTGGACGTGATTTCGTGTACGTACATCTGCAGGTACCGTGATGGGGGGCTGCGTGGGGAGGAGCAGAAGCGATGGCCAAGGGAGTGTCCGCAGCTTGACCAGGAGCAAAAAACGTGGAGGTAAGCAACTATATTTGCTGCCAAGTGTTTGGAGTGGCATCGGGTAGAAATGTGGTTTGCACGCCTGCTTCACAGTGCTGATATTGTGGGTTTGAATCTTGGTTCAGGCCTCCCACTTTACCAAACCCCAAAACATGCTTGTCGATTTCACTGAAGATTTTAAATTTCCGCCAAGTGTGAATGGGTGTTTGTTTCCATTTTCATTGGCTTGAGACCAATCGAGTGTACCTCACTGGTGGCTCAAGGTCAAGTATAATTGGCTCCAGCTCACCTGACCCTAACCAAATAACATGTCCCCATTAGGCAAACAGACCCGAGGCCTCAAAATTTCCCGGAGTCCCCAAACACAGTGCTTTCTTTGTTTTAAAGCTATTCTTGTATAAATGTTAATTTTTGAAAGCAGCTCAAAATGCTTTCATGAATCACGATCGGCTCGCCTCATCCCTTCTCATGCCATAGACTATTCCATCTTCTTATTATGTACTCGCAGACTTGATTCAGGAAAACAACCTTGTTGGCACATTGTGAGCAAAATGAAGTGAGTGGAGGAGAAGAAGTAAAGAGAACAAATACATAAAAAAAAAAAAAATAAAGCTACTGAACTTCACTTTAAACCTTTTTGATGACACCAAATGCGCATCATTGGCAACATCAAAGGCCGCGGACACTCTTGCCAGTGGCAGTCGCGTCACGGTCAGTGTTAGCTACGGAGGATGCAAACTCGTTGAGATGCTTCGACTTGGAAAGGAGTTAAAGGACTTTGTCTAATTTAGGAAATAGGAGAATCTTCCCAAATTTACACTTTTTCCTTCATGGTAACCATTTCAGAATCAGAATCAGAATGCCATTTATTGACATTGTACTCAGTGTACAACGAGATTGGAGAACTGCCCTCGCCAGTGCAATACAACAATTTAATCAAATATATCAATGAAATTAATAGTAAATATGCCTAGGAAATGCTTTAATAAACCAGCAAAGGGACTTTTCAATAATATCCTCTGAGCTTTTATTTAGTTTCAGAATTGCACTGCGGGCCTGGATCAGCGACTCTTCTGGGCTGTCAATCACCCAGAAGCCATAAATTGTCCCGCCCTGGTATAGAAGGTGGTTTAATCCTCTTGTAGTCTTGGCATCATATTATTGGTCTGCTGCGTTCGAGTAGATTACTACTCGTTGTGTCTGAAGGGAGATTAGGATACTCTGAAGCGACCGTGCTGGCAGGCATCATAAGGGAGATATAATCTATATTATGCAGATGGCAATGAAATGAGGTAACTCTCAAATATGGTACGTAAGCAATACACAGAAAATTCTTAATTCTTCACAAATTCATGTAGTAGCAAAGAGCAAGTAGCAAGACAGTCCAGTTTGTTCTTTTAGAATTTATTTATTTTTTTATAATTGTTGATTTCATCCATTGGAAAAATAAACACCTCCCTTAAATATACGATGTTTTTTTTCCCCATTATTTTTTTTTTTTTCAATAGCACTAATCTAAAACAACATTAAACGTGTTTCGGGCCTCAAATCTGGGTCGTGTGTTTCCACTCCAAAATCCCCAAAGTGTCTTCACGCACGACTCTGTCATTCATAATACATCGTGCTGAAGATGGCGCCTCACCAGAACGCCTTACTTAACATCACAAATTTTTTTCAGTATTCCATAAACATGACGTCAATGTTTCTACAAGTTAGCGTTTGACACTTCACACAATCTTGGTCTATGGAATATCTGATGCTCTTTTATTGTCTGCTAATAGGTTTGGCATGCAAGCGTTGGGCATTTTTATCCCTCCTCCAAATAGAAGTGATAGGATTAGGCCTTGTGTGCAGAGATGCAACCTTCAGAACAACCAGGACGCTGGACTTACTCTCCCCAGCTTGAACTCTTGTTCCATGAAAAGCGGGCGCAGGATATATCTGGTTGGTTATTAGAACACGTACAAGTGGAGGCGGGTGGGGGTTTATTTCCAAGCACTTGAGTGAGGCGGTGGTACCGATGATCGACTAAACCAGACTTGCTGCGCTTTTGACCGACACGACTGTGGGTGTAGCCGCACTCTCAACCAATCCCAAATCGGCTATGGGAGTCCCCAACTCGAGGGAGTTCAACTATTATCACTCTCCAAATCCACCTTTAAGGATTCTGCTAAAAAGTAAGTGGAGATGGATTGATTGACGGATAGATGGATCGATGAAATTTGATTTGTTTGTTAGCAGCGACGTTTTGCGTTGATATAATTACTCTGTTCTTCATTATTCATTCAAAGTAAATTGGACACTTTTCTCGACAGTCTATTGTTTGTTGTTGTGACGACGGCAAACGTCTTCTCACACGTATTCTCCCTCGTATTTATATAGATAAATTGTACGATTTAATTTGTACTTGAATGATTTTATTTGTATCGGTTTTGTGGATGTAGCATGTGAAAACCTTTTTTGAGAGTATAATCAGAATCGTGAAAATCTCCCCTAAAAAGCCCAACCTGTGATTAGCACAAAAGTGTACAAATTATTTGAGGCACTTTGTGTATTTTATATGAATTTAAGATCAATACTATTTATTGAAAAATGACAGAAAATGTCAAATGATTCCACTTTATTGGCTTCTCTTTCGCAGTTTGACAAACAAAAATAGAATAAAAAAAATATGAATCGCAATGTAATCATTTGAATGTTGATATATTTTTGGGGGGAAATTGTCATGCTGCAAACATAATCAAATAAACCTTGCGTAGGAATAACAAGACGATATCGTAACGCATCATTTGAGCTCAGGCGGCACATGTGCTGATGGCGACTGTCATTGGCCAAGGCACGCTCCTCTGGCCGGCCAACGCCCTTTGAAGATAGCAACCGAGAGCGAAATCCTGTTATGTGGCACCTGATTACCGCCTCTAATCCAGCGCCATCCACCCGTTTGTGGCTCGCATGCGTGTGTGGTACCGCTCACTCCACTAATCTACACTCACGAGAATGAGTCACTTTAATTATAACCCTGATCACCGTGCCAGGTAAATTCACTTTTTTGGGATGTGCATCCTTTTTTTTCTTTAAAAGCGATACCAGAATGAGTATACTCAAGTGAAGTTTTGTTGAGACGGACGAAGAGAGAATTACAGTCGTCAAGACGTGAGGAAACAAAACTGCGGATGATCGTTTCTAGTTCGGAACAAGATTACTATGGATGAAATAAAAAATCATTTATAAAATAATGAGATTATCCTGTTTATTTTATTGGGTTCAAGTGGACATGTTTCACTTACCTAATTGTACTGCACTGCTGACAAAAAGTTAGGGGTATTCATATTTTGGTTTTACACAACTAGCAAGGTGCTGAACAATGTTAATTATAATATACATTATTTTCTACATATTTACTCATTTAAATATCTTATCTTGGTTTGTACTTTCTAGCATTACAGTAAATGGACATGTTTGTAATATAATATTGACAGTCAAATTTAAGGGCCTTTCTTTTTTTTTATTTACTTTTGTATATTTAATTTTACGTTTGAAAAAAGAATTACTAATTGAAAAAAATATTACTGTAAGATTTTCATTTCTTTATTTGCCATAATGAATTCACTTTTACTCATTGAGCGAGTCTTACATTTGCCTTCAGGACGTAACGAGCCTCTCAAGAAGGAGCGTCCCAAGTGGAAGAGCGAATACCCGATGACCGAGGGGCAGCTCAGGAGCAAGCGGGATGAGTTTTGGGACACGGCTCCGGCTTTCGATGGTCGCAAAGAGATCTGGGACGCGCTTCGAGCGGCAGCGCTGGCCGCTGAGTGCAATGACCTGGAGCTGGCGCAGGCCATCGTGGATGGAGCCTGCATCACTTTGCCTCACGGTACGCGCGCACACACACGCACACCCACGCACGCTCGCCTGATCTCACCCGGGAATGCAAAGTGTTTACGTTTTTGAGCACACGCGCATAAGTCGCTTGTCATAATTCTGAAAATGTCAGAGGGCAGTTTGCAGATGGCCGCGTATCACTTGTTTAGAGATTACGCCACTAATAGTTATTACATAATAGTCCTGCGTGACCACTGCCACTGGATTGGTGCACACAGAGACATGGAAAAAAAAAAACACTGGCATGTCAAGAGCGTATTCATCTACACAGAAAAATCTATAAGGCCTATAATCTATAAAAATATTTTTTTAATTGTAATCTAGCCTACTGCTGGTCTACTTCCTTGCACCAAGTCACAGTAACACTACAAATTTCCCTCAGACATCCCAAAAATAAATTTCAGACTCTGATGCCGATTTGTGAAAATAGATTTTTTAAATAAACAATCACCACATTTTAATTAGCACGACATTTTAATTAGCACGGATTCGGGCATTTCAGTAGCCCTTCGCAAACTTAGATTTTTTTTTTTTATGTATAGAACAGAATAATATGAACTAACTATCCATCAATAAATAAATACAATGAAGCTCAAATATCCAGCGGTAGGGAAAAGTCCCAATCAAAATATGTGGTTGAATCAATTCATTTTCTCGCATTTTCAAATGTTCCCGCAGGCCAGATTAAACCTGTTTGTGGGCCCAATCCGGCCCGCGACCCGCATGTTTGACACCCCATGGTATAAAGTGCTTTGCTGTCTGATTTTCCCACTGGAAATAGTTGATGCCATTTCTGTGTGTATAGTTAATGCATATAAAAAAAATAATGAGTGAAGATTTGTATGTTTCACTTGAATGGATTTTATAACTGTGCAGGCTCTCTCACGGAGAGTTACGACGAGCTGGGCAACCGTTACCAGCTCCCAGCGTACACTTTAGTACCGCCGGTCAACCTCATCAATGAAACATGCAGCGAGAGCAAAGTCAGTGAATCCACACAAAAGCAAGTGCAGCCTCCTCCCTGCAGGCAAGAGTTCCAACTGCGTGTGCGACTGTCCTCAGGTAAGAAAAGAAAGAAGAGGAAACAAGATGGTTAAAAAGCAAGTTGCTCCTTCACTTTTTTTTTTTTTTTTTAGGCGAAGATGTGCGTCTGACTGCCAGCTTGGCCGACTCCATCGCTGAGCTGAAGAAGCAGCTGGAGGATCAGGAGGCCATCGACGTGTCCCGCCAGAGGTGGTTCTTCTCTGGGAAACTCCTCACAGACAAGACTCGTCTGCAGGATGCCAAAATCCAAAAAGACTTTGTTGTCCAAGTCATCGTCAACATGAACCCTCCACTTATGGCCAACTGAGAGGAATGCAATAATTGAAAACATATAAAACGGGCAGAAAGCAAGAGAGCGAAGGAGCGAAAATGGGCTTGGAAGGTTCATGCACTGGAATTTTCTGTACAATTTTCTATAAGAGTATTGCTTTTATAATGTTCCTTTTTGTATTTGTTCTCCCTCTTTTTTCCAAAAAATACTAAAAATAAGCACTGAAACACTTTAGAGCAGGGGCCGGCGAACTTCGGCCTGTGAGCCATTCTGTAAACAAAAACTGAGAGCATTTCTACCCACTAATACTCGAACATAAACGTGGTCGCATTCTACTCTGGTTTTCATCCGTTTAGTACGGCCCTTCAGGATTTTACAAAAACTGAACAGGTCAGAGGTTTCCCAGCCTTGTGTTAGATAAAAACTAGAATCCCAAAATGCACATCCCTGTTTTTATCTTCAGTGAACCTTTTTGACTTTCACCTCCGTTGATGACAGCCCTCTTTCTCTTGTGTGTTTGTCTTTGTACTCGGAGGCAAACTCAATAATGTTTGCTCCGGCATCCAAAAATAGAAAATCTATTAACTTATTTTTTTTCCTGTGTACTTTGAGAGGATAACTGGGAGACAGGGAAGATAAATGTAAATATTGACATCTTTGTGTGTTGTTTGGTCAATTGACTTTGTGCTCAGTCATTGTCATTTCTTGTCTCTATTTCGAATAAAGACATGAATTCCATCTTAAATGATTAGTTCTCTTTATACTGTAACTCAGAATCAGTCAACACCTTTTAAAAAATGTAAATTACATGCTTTGTAGATAAATACATTTTTAAATTTAACTTACATGGAACAAAATCCGTGGAATATTAAACTATTTTACGATTGTTTGATTGGAATTGCACATTTATATTAATCCACGATGGTTTTTAGACAGAGTTAAGATCATGAAGAAATGTGAAATAAAACGTGTTCCGTTCTGATTTTCCAAATTGAGCGTAGAACTCCAGGATACACAGCGCCCTCTTCAGGCGAAAAAACATGGTTGAAGCAGTCTTGTGACGTCATCAGATGAGCGACAGAGTCGTCTATGTGGACCGGGGAGCTCCGTGTACACACAGCAGGCAACGGAGTGCTTGAAAATGGTCAAATCAGGGAAACTCCGATCCGGGACGAGCTCGAAACTCAAACGATGGAAGAAAGGACACTGCAGCGACTCCAACCCGCGGACGAGTCGACATCGACATGCTGCTAAAAGTCGCTTTTTCAGCCGACCGTCCGGTAAAGCTTCATTTTGCACGTGGTTTAGGGGCTGGGCTAACTTTAGCTGCTGGTAGCCAGTTGGATTCAATCCACATCGATGTCATGCAATTGCGTAGCTCTAAAAGTGTTCTACATTATTTGGGTTTTTCTCTTTTAAGCATGGAAAGTCCGTAAATGTCCGATTTGAAGCTGTATTTGGTTAAGTTGAACTCAAACTCTCACAGGCCGCTGTCTTACTGTCATGTAGTGAGCAGGTTTATTGAATGTTTTGCTCTTCTGAGTGTATGACTGTAAAACTGACGAATGACTTGACTTGCTTGGTGCATTGCCTTCATAAAAGAACTGCATATTTTATAATTACAGTTATCATTTATCATTTACCTGATAGTTGTACTAAATTAAACGACTTTAATAAAATATGGATAATGCAAATATTTGGTCTATAAATTCAATTGACAATTATGTAAGATCCATGGAAGTGACGTGCTGTTTTTTTTTTTGTGACAGAAAAAAGTGATCTGACGGTAGATGCGCTCAAGCTCCACAATGAGCTGCAAACAGGTCCACTGCAGATCAAAGCAGCGAGCCAGAAAGATGCACGTATGGAAGACGAGCCGGATCAGGCGCTGTCGGAGAGGACGTCGGGCACGTTCCTCAGCGGTCTCTCAGACTGCTCCAACCTGACCTTCAGGAAGGTGCAACGTTTCTGGGAATCCAACTCGGCCGCTCATAAAGAGGTATGAACAGAGCAAAGAGCAACGTCTATACCTTTTGGCGTCCATGTTGAGCTTTCTTCGATGTAAGCAACCTAATTTCCGAATTGCTTTGCAGATCTGCGCTGTGTTGGCCGCTGTAACGGAGGTGATCCGCAGCCAGGGTGGGAAGGAAACAGAAACGGAGTACTTTGCCGCTTTGGTAAGTGTGCTGACTGTGCATTGTGTATTGATACGTAAAAGGTTGACCACGATCCATGCCGTGGCACACAAATCAATTAAAGTCCAAAGATTTGTGATGTGTGAGCTTTAAATTGGCCCAAAGCTAAAATAAGCAAGGGTAATTGGTGTATTATGTTTAATTAATTCATTGTATCTAGATGACCACTCTGGAGGTGGTGGATTCAGCGGACTCACAAGCTGCCGTGGCCTACCTCCTCAACCTCACAATGAAAAGGTTTGCCTTCCCACAAATGGATGCATTCATGTCAAGTTGGTGAAGAATGAAATGAATGCATGCGATTGGCTGCTTTCAGGGTCCCCGCTCCGGTGCTCCAGTCCAAATTCTCGGACACCGCCAAGGCTTTGATGGACATCATGTCCCAGCAGTCCTCGTCCGAAAGCTCCTCATCTCTCCGATGGGTGAATATGTCCTCTTTATTTTTCCTTGATCGTTTCCAGCCACATCAAATTGATCATCTTGTTGCTGTCCTCCTCAGATTTTGTCATGCTTGGCTACTCTGTTGAGGAAGCAAGACGTGACTGTCTGGACTTACCCGTCCACTCTTCAAGCGTATCACGGCCTCCTCAGCTTCACCGTGCACAGCAAACCAAAAGTCAGTTCACTCGTCTGCATTTTTCGGGGACAACTATTTAACACGACATTGTTGTGCGTACACGCCCGTGTAGGTACGTAAAGCGGCCCAGCACGGCGTGTGCGCCATCCTCCGAGGGAGTGACTTGCTGTTCGCAGACAAAGCGCCGGCCCATCACCCCGTTGCCGCGTCCACGGCCAAGTTCTGCATCAAGGAGATGGAGCAAGCGGGAGGTCGGCCAAATTGTTTTCAATCTGCCGGTCATGAAGGTGTTTAACTTGTTTTTTCCGCTGTGCAGGAAGCAGAGAGGACACAACCACGCTTCACGTGCTGGGCCTCCTGAAGGAGCTGATGTCGTCGTTCCCCGTCGGGGCCATCAAGTCGTGTTGTGAGACGTTGTTGCGAGTCATGACGCTCAGCCATGTGGTGAGAATGTTGTTTCAAAACAAACATTTCCACTTCCTTTCTGTTGATGTGTTTTTTTTTTCTGCATGAAGCTGGTGACCGCGAGTGCCATGCAGACCTTCCACAGACTCTTCAGCGGGAAGCCAAATGCTTCAAACCTGTCACCTGAACTCAATGCACAAATCATCACAGTAAGACCGAAGCAACGTAAACAAAACAAACAAAAAAAAGTTGTCCTGCTCTTTATTACAATCTGAATTGTAAATTTTCCCCACAGGCTCTGTACGACTACCTTCCAAGTGAGAATGACCTGCAGCCTCTGCTGGCTTGGCTCGCCGTCATGGAGAAGGCGCACGTCCACTTGGCATGGTAACACGCACTTAAGGAATCATCTTTTCAAGCGAGTTGTCGTGACGTTCCATTGAGCGAGTGTGTCTTTTGTGCAGTTTGCAGAGCTCGCTGAGTCTGGGCCACCTGCCTCGCCTCTTTTCGGCCACCATGTCCTGCCTGTTGTCGCCTCACATGAAGGTGGTCTCTGCAGCCGCCAACATGCTCAAGGTAAAGAAGTGAAATTAAAAAAAATTGTCACACGGTCCACTGTAAACAGTAGTTTTATCCACAGTATATAAAGGCAGTTGTGGAAATATCACGAATAAAAAGCGTGATCTTTTATGGCAGACTTTTGATTATCGTGAATCATTTGTCAAAATAAATTTACGTTTGTAGAATTTGTTCCAGAAAACTATAAAGTGATAAATTCACTTTCACAAGCTGATTTCTCATCGTACAGTCTGCAGCGATAGACAAATAATTTCCGAGTTTCCTTGAATGCGGCACAAGCAGTGATTCTCAAAAATGTTGCGCGATCGTGGCACACGGGCTCGCTTTAGTAGTGCACTTGAATCAAACGCTTCATTTTGTACGCTTGACATTTTCTTTTAATTAACTTGCGTGAAATAATGTATTTTAACTGAATCATTATTTTGGAGTAGTGTAGTGTTCGTATTCAAACTGCATAATTTTACTGTAACTGCTGTTGTACTAATTAGAATCTTTGTCGTTGCCAATTATACGAATTGAACTTCTGCCCTGCTTTTGATGTACACGTAGGCCTACTGTGCTACTTTTTTCATGGTGGTCATTATGGTCGTATTCGGAGTCAAAACTTGGAGAACCAATGTACTTGAAAAATGTAAACGTTAACCTTTACCAATTCCAGATTTATGTTTCATATTTCAGGCGCTGCTGACAGAGTGCGTGGGTCCGCGCATGGAGGAAATCGGCTTGGTGTCTTCCACCGCCTCGGCAGGAAACGCCTCCTATGTCTTCAAAATGTTTCGGTAGTCGAGCTTTTGTCGTTTGCGCAACAATTTGCAGGCAGTGCCGTGACGCTAATACATCAAGCGTTTACGCGTGTGTGTTTCAGTGTCGTCGAGGAAGGCTTGTCTTATCGCTTCCATGCCTCCTGGCCTTTTGTTTTGCAAGTACTCGGCTGCTTCTACAAAGTGGCGGGGAAACAAGCGCACCCTGTCATGACCAAGGTACCGTGATCGTAAATATGATGTAATACGATTGAATTTTTTATTTATTCATTTTAAATGTTTTTGCACAAATAAAGCCTGTGCCATAATCGACATGTAGTTATTCTGTAATTGAGTAAAGAAATATTTCTCACCACTACTGTATAAGAGGGAATGCAAGTGACAAAAATAGAAAATGTAATCAGTAATGTCTACTTATTTTGTGATTGCATTTGAAGACAACGTCCTTGAAAATCTTTTCTCCTGGAAAACGATTCTCTTTGGAGGGTCTTCTTAAAAGGAATGAAAAAGACAAAATACTTCATGGATGTTTATTTCTTATTTTTTTTTTCTCCCCTGTGCTCGTAGTCGTTGCAGTCTCTTGCCGACCTGCGAGCCACTCCTCAGTTCCCGTACAGTGGCGAGCTGGATCTGGCTGTAGGGGGCGCTGTTCAGAGCATGGGGCCTGAAGTTGTGTTGGGCGTCGTGCCTCTAAACATCACTGGCTATGAGTAAGTGCTCGCTCACAATTCTTCTAATTATATAATAGGTTTTGTTTGGCTTTTACTGCACTGTATCTTTTTCTGTGGTGCTCAGTGACGACCTGGAGTTCCCGCGGAGCTGGCTTGTCCCGGTCATCCGCGATCATGTGAAGAACACTCACCTGGCCTTCTTCACTTCATATTTCCTCCCTCTCGCCAACACACTCAAGCAGAGAGGTACATCTAAACATTTGTCCAAAAAAATCAAATTAAACATGACACTGGATAATGATGGCATCCTTTTGTGTTGTAGCTGAAGAGTTGGAGCAAGCGGGCCAGAAACTAGAAGCCAAAGTCTATCAGATCTTACAGCTTCAGGTTGAGTCCTTTGAGATGCAGCAAAACATCCATCGCAATAGAATTGTCCAGACTTGCGACACAAATCGACATGGTCGTTAGTGACACGAGTGGATGATGTCTTTCAGATTTGGAGCATGCTGCCCGGTTTTTGCACGTGTCCCGTTGATTTGGTGGTGTCCTTTAAGGGCATCGCCCGCTCTCTCGGCACGGCCATCAACGAGCGGCCCGACCTGCGGCTCATCGTCTGCCAGGCCCTGCGCACCATCATCAATAAGAGCTGCGCGACAGGTACCGTGTCGTTCTTCAAGTCGTATCCACGCGGCTGCCTCTGATCACCTCTCTGTGTCCGCAGAGGAGGAAAAAGCCCAAGTGGGCTTCTTCTCCAAGAACTTCCTGCCCATCCTTTTCAACGTGTACAGCCAGCAGCCTGCCGAGGGAGAGTCCGGAGCCTACAGGATGGCCATGTTGGACACCATCAAAGTCTACTTGACAGTCACTGAACTGCAGGTTTGATTAAAAAAAAAAAAACATGCGTGTCAAGTGTGTTTAAAAATGCCCATGCTAAACAAACCCCAAATCACCCTTAGATGATCAACACTTTCCTGCAAAAAGCCATCGAGAGATTGACTAGCACAGAAAGCGCAGAGTTCATCCGGTAAGTTTATTTCAGAGAACTGTTTCATTTACATGTTGTAAGATTAGGAAACTACCATGGGGGTTTATTTACTTAACTGTCGTTGGCAAGTGTGTCTATTAGTGAGGAGGCATTTATTTCAATATTTAAAAAAAAAAGGTAAAGTTGTATTGTGCACATCGTTCAACATATATACAGAAAATGAATGTCTAGTTTCATGAAGAAATATATCTCAATTAATTTGTCCATTAATGAAGAATCGTATCAACAAACTGTGATCCTTGCTGCATACTACGAACGCATTTTCCGGACTACAATGCGCAGCAACTCTTTTTTTTGGGGTGGGGGGAACAAACAAAAAATAATTATATACAGGCCGCACCCGGGTTTTCTATATTGAAAACAATTAGTTGTTTACTGCATGGAGAGAACGATTTTATACTGTGAATGCACATAAAGGTACATCAACAGATTGTTAAAACAGAGCCTTTTTAACACGGCAACAACTTTGCTGATTAAAACAGAAAAGACCCAAGAGGAAAAAAAATATTTAGCGTATTTTCTAAACTCTAGAGCGCCCCCTACTGGTGAAATAAAATTCCAAAGAAAAGCTGCGTGGTTCAAAATCTAGGAAAAAAAATAGCAGCTTATAGTCCGGAAAATACGATACTATTCATTTTATTTCCCGTGAGGAAACGATTGGAGGGAGGCATTCAGTAGTCGCACATGAATGAGGCACCCGCTGACTAATTGGGTCACTATTTGAGGAAACGCCGTTTATCAGATGTGGAGTTCTATCGCTCTCTGCTACTTTTCAGGTTGTCAATGATGGACCTCGTGATTGCCATGGCGCCCTTCTTGGATCAGCTAACGTTGACAAAGACATTTGAGCTCATCAGGCCATATTTGGAGGTTTGTGCGCGTTGCAGGCTTGAAACGCTTTTCCAAGTCCTCTCACCCGTCCGTCCTTGTTCTCGCTCAGATTAAAGAACCGGGCATGCAGAAGAAGGCGTACCGCGTGCTCGAGGAGATGTGCGCGGGGGAGCGAGACGAGTGCAAGTCGTTTGTGGTGGCCAATCTGGAGACTTTAAAGGTGGTCTTGCTGGAGACGCTGAAAAGTGCTTCATCGCCGGCAAAAAGGGTGAGAAGAGAGTACAAAACACACGGGTAGAATTTAACATCAGGTACGCCTGGTGCGATAGTTATTGCGTCTATATTTTTTCACTGTAATTCTCCTTAGCCTCGACTGAAGTGTGTGATCCACATCACGAAAAGACTCGATGAAGAGCACAAAGACTTCATCACCTCGCTGCTGCCAGAGGTACCCAAACATACGCTAACAAACAATGTGCAAGCATTGATCCGTCCCATTTCTAAAGGACGCTCTCTTCTTCAGGTGATCATATGTACCAAGGAAATGTCGGTGGGCGCTCGCAAGAATGCGTACACCCTGCTGGTGGAAATAGGAAACGCGTTTGTGCGCTTCTGCGGGAATGCGAAAGGTAAACTAACAAAATCGAGTAAAGGAAATTTGAAGAACATGCTGTTAAATGTCAGCGGCAGTTGATGTTCAAAGTTGTTGTGTTGTCGCATACTTGCGGGTCCCAAATTCATCATTCCTGATGTCATACTGGCACATGATGTAGATGGAAATCTTTGGCAAGTTTTTAACCAAGTTGTGAACAAATCAAGTTGTTGACTTTGTTGGAGAAGGTTCGCTGACTAACAATGTGTGTGTGTGTGTGTGTGTGTTTTAGAGGCCATCGGGCAGTATCTGGTGATGGTGTATGTAGGCCTCACAGGCTCCGTCACCATGCTCACCTGCACCGTGTTGGCACTCACACGACTGGTGTACGAGTATAAAGGTATGTATGAATGAATGTGCTTTTTGGCGTCTATATCCGTCAATGGCAGTGAATGAGTTAAGTCTATACACCGCTTTAAGCGTGCGATTTTTATATAAATAAAAAAAAGCAGTGTGGTGTGTGGACTAATTCTATGCACTGTAAGAGTCCAATCAAATCCTGTGGTTATTTATGTCAGACTCTATTGAGGTGTCCACCATGGCGCAGCTTCTGCGCAACATCTGCATCCTGCTGCCCTCTCGCACCCGAGAAGTGGTCAAAGCGGCGCTGAGCTTCATCAAGGTCATCCTTTTTATCCTGGACACCCAGACGTTGTCGTCGCACCTCACTCTCATGGTACGAGCGGGACACGTGGTTAATATCTCACAGTGGATCATATCGTTAATAACGTGGAGTCTTGTGTCATAATGTTTGTTTTCGTGCTAGTTGGACGGGATTGGGAGCATAACCGATGACGCAAGGAGACACTTCAGAGTCAAGCTCAAGAACATCTTCACCAAGTTTATCCGGAAGTTTGGGTAAGGCATGGAGGAATCTATTTTTCATTTTCTGTGTGTGTGTGCTCACTTAATGGAAGAAGAAATTTTTCATTTCACAAATTGGAGAACTGTATATAATGTAGCTAAATGAACTTTTGAAAAGAAATGTGTTTTCCAATTTGTATTATTACAAGGCTTGTATTTCAAATTTGAAAAAAATCTCACATTACGTGCCCAAACTTAAAGCTCTGCGTCTTCGATGTGATCGTTGTCCTGTTACACCATCAAAACGAAATTAAATCCAAAGCCCAAAATCTACATACAAAAACAGTTGAACTCTATTTGTGTAGCGTGCCGTTTTTCTTTGGAAGGCGTCACTGAGGGCTGTTGTGTGCAGGTTCGAAGTGGTGAAGAGGATGCTACCTCTTGAATTCCACAAAGTTCTGGCCAACATACGCAAGACGGAGGCTCGCAATAAGAGAAAGAAACAAGCAGCGGAGCAGCAGGAAGACTCAGACAGTGAAGACGAGACTCCCAAAGTCGCCAATGACAGGTACAACACGTAGTTGTCGATCTCGCGTTCAATGTGAAACCTCGTTGCTTTTGTCTTGTCAGTATTGAGGACATCCTGGCGGGGTCAGACAGCGAGCCGTCGGAGGACGAAGGCAAGGCCGGGAAGAAGAAAGGCGGGAAGCAGCAGAAGGGTCGGGCTTGGCTAAAAGAGGGAGAGGATGACGACCCGCTTAACTTTTTGGACTCCAAAGTTTCACAAAGAGTGCTTGGTAAAAGAAATACACTAATTAATATATATTTTTATATTTTCATTGATGTACTGTGTATTTTCATACAGTATTTACATTAATACAATAAAATAAACATTTGTTTTTACTTCAGGCAGTAGATTGGCAAAATTGGTAAAAGATTTTGCCAAAAAGCTGCTTCAATCTGTTAGTTGCTATCCCTTTGAAGTTTACTCTCAAACTTTTTAATCATTTATTAATCTGTTGATCTATTTGTTTTCTTTAAATTTTCCCAACCTCCACGGGGCCAACTACAAATGTCACAAAAATTATAAATATTGAAATTATGATCTCATCTGAATTTACTCTTAAAATATATATTTGTGTGAATAAATAATTTAACACAGCATCTCAAGTCAAAATCTATTGAAAAGTTCCAAAATAAAAAGCCACCTCTACTTTGCATAATTTTTCAATTTTGACTCCGGAATATTTTGCCTCTGCCAGCCACCAACCCAGAGAAGAAAAAAAGCGCCAAGGCGGCGGCGCATGGCTTTAAGGTGACGTCAGATGGGCGGCTGATGATCACAGAAGACGACGACGACAATGACCAGAAAGGTAGCAGGCACCCACTTTTTTTTTGTTCTTCTTTCTAAGCACCCACAAATGTTCGAATAATTCACCACGTCTCACAGATGACGACGAAATGCAGGATATTCTGGAAGAAGCTGGAGTGAAGAGTGTGAGTGTTTTTCGCCATGATGTACCACCAAAAGGCCAACACGATGAACTGCAGATTCACAAAGTTAATATTCACTTGTTTTCTTTTATTGTAGAAAAAGTCCCAAAAGAGGAAACTTCGAGATGGCAACTTTGATGAAATGGACACCGATTCACATAAAAAGTACAAAGGTACACTCTAGTATAGGCAGAAGGGGCTTAAGCGTTTTTTGTTTAATTGGAATGAATCTTGTTGATTATGTTGAGTTTGTTGTACGGCTGCATACAAAATGCAAGTTTTGAGCAAGCCAAACTGAAAAAAAAAATTGTTTGGAAAAAAAACTGAATAACTAGCACATAAAATGGTGTAAAGATTATTAGGATTTTGGCATGAAGTTAAAATAGAAAAAGATCCAATTTAACTATTGAGAAGAAAACATTTTCAAATATTATTGTACAAATTATTTTCATGAATAATTGTAAAAGTGATTGAATAAATATTCTTGGTATTTGCTGGTATGAAATTAATTATTACAACCTATTTTTGGATCAGCAAACAATTGTATCCCGTTGCCCATCTTTAAAAATGAACGGCATTAATTTTATTTTTGTGATTAAGTGCAAAAACATGTATGGTCATTGATTCAGATTCTTGCATTGCTTGAAAATGTCTATTTACATACAAGTTTATTTTTATTATTTTGATCATCTGTTTGTTGATCAAAGGAGACAATTTGGCAAAGTAATTCATCAAGTATTTACATTTCCTATATTTTGTAGGAAAATTCCTACCATTTACATGGAATGAATTAATGGAATTTTTCATGTTTTTACTCAGCTGGTGGTTCGGGCATCCACAGACCTTTGGGAGGCAGCAGAGACTTTGGATCGGAGTATAAGTCAAAGGTGAGGCAAGCATCACGTAGAAAACACCTCAACAGATTTTTATATATATTTTTATATATATATATATCATTTTTAATTTATTTATCTCATTCACGACGATTCTAGACGTCAAAAAGTATATTCGTTTTACCTGGATTGGCAGTGAAGGATTTATTTATTTATTTATTCATTTATTGGCAGAAAGGAAAAGGGGATGTTAAGAAGACAGGCAAACTGGACCCTTACGCTTACGTCCCCCTTCGGAAGGCCCAGCTCAATCGCAGGTATGAACGCTACTTTGGAAACCACGTTATTCTTGAAGGATATTTGTGACATGGCGTGTGCGTGTATTCGTCAAACAGGAAGCGGGCTAAGCTGCAGGGCCAGTTCAAGGGCATGGTGAGAGGAGCGCAGAAGGGGGCACTGTCAGGGCGAAAAAAGCAGAAGGGCAAGAGGAGAGCCTGAAGATCATGGATGACTCTTCGAACAAGTTCCAAATGTTTGTTTGGTGACGTTTCGCTTGTGTGCATGTGAAGAGGACATCAGTTTGTTTTTGAACTGCCGCTATTAATACTAATTCTCTTCACATTGAGTCTATGCAGATACAAAGACTAAGTATTATGTATTTCCTTTCTTTGCCACCTGAGGGCAGTGTTGGCTCGTAGGTGAGATCATGCGTGAATAAAAAATAAAAAACATCTTTTAAAGGAGACATGCATATGATTTTTTTTTGTTATCAAAACTGATTAGAGTTCCATTTGTCTGTGACATGTTGTCATCCGAATTCCAGTGTCAGTGACTATCAGGATTTAATTTGCGTCCAACAAAATGTGAAGCATCTCTGCTTACCTTGAACCTTTACCTTGCTTACCCTCTCCTAACATTTAAACTTAAAATATGACTTTGAATACACTCCAAAAAAAAACCTCTGCTTTTGCATTGCGACTCCATAAATGTCACAAATGCATTATTAGTGTCCTGGCAGCAGTTAAAAGTCAATTTGTTTAATTGCAGCACTAAATGTCATAAACCACCTCGCAAGCATATTTCTACAAAAACATCTGAATATTGTGAAAATGTATCACTTTTATGAGATGAAAAAGGTGACTCATAAAATAAAACCAAAACTAATTAGTTTATTGAAGTTGTTAATACAGAAATAATGCAAATGATCATTTCAGTCAGTAAATGAAGTGAAGAGAAAAGCACAAGGCAATCTTTAGTACTAAAGTTGTAAAAAGACCACAAATGTATGTCAGTCTGAAGGGCTTGCGTGCATTAAAAAGTAAAAAAAAAAAAGAAACCCAAGTGTTGAACTCAACCAAGGCTATTAAAATAAATAAAATCTGTAGAAACTGCCCTGCAGTTGCAACACAAATTTTAGTTGGTTGGGAAATGTAAAAAGATCGGCGAGGGTAGTCTACATTTTTAAAAAAATCTTCTTATTCATTACAACACTCTTGTTTTTATGAAAATCTCCTGTAACAAAACTAAACAAGTTACTCATCCATGACATTCTACACATTCCAGAAAGGGTGGGGAATCTTTTTCCTATGAGAGGACAAACTAAAAAAAATGATGCAACAATCAAACCGTTTATCGAATGCTAAGCACGTCTGCCTCACACTTTGGAGGTTCTTGGTTGGAATCTCTCCAACACCCTAAAAACATGCATTTTAAATTCACTGAAAATTAGAGAATTCACATCACCCCCTGATCTAGAAACTATCGCGGATGGACTTCTACATGCTGTGAGAATATTTTTTTTGAGAATGTTTTTGCTGTCCAGCAACAAAGCCCACAGGCTTGCAGGACTTGGACCACTTGCATCATCATCATCATCATCATCACAGCCTGGGAGGGGGTCTGGAAGGCGGTGGTCCCGGGGGTGCGCGGGATGGTGGTGGCCCGGGAGGGGGTCGTGCCACGGGAGGGGGTGTGCGTGACGGAGGCGTGGTGCGGGGCCCTCTGGAAGGCGGCTTGGTTCGGGGGACAGAGTTGGAGACCAAGGGTCGCTGCTCGGTGGGCGCGGGAGGAAGGGAAGCGGTGGGAAGGGGGGAGGATGGAGGAGAGGGGGCGGCGCGGGCGTAGCTGGCAGATTCGTCGCCTTTCACCCGGTGGAAGCGTATGCAGCGGCCCTGGAAAGACGCAACAGAAATGTTAAAAAAAAAAAAAACAACACTTTGGTTTCACGTCTTTGTCTGTCTGTCCGGCTGTCTCCATTCATTTCCATCGTGCTAACCGGTCGTCCATCGTGCCGCCTGCTTAAAACACAAATCACCAAACTGGTGCCTGTTTTAGGAAAAAACTTGGAGCTCATCACACTCATCAGCAACCATGAAGAGGTCAGCTTCAAAAGGTTTGGTGAGCCCTGGCTTCAAAGATTATATCACCACCACATAATGTAAGAGCTAATTAGCATTAGCATTAAGCTAGCAGGCTATTCTATCTTGTTTAAAAGACACAAGATCCTTGTTTTATTTTTTAATGTGATAATAATGTGTGTCAGTTACGGGGGATAAAAGTCCATCAATGGACAAAAATTTATTTTTTTTGGAAAAAGATTTAAGGCTTTACTGTTTCGCATTTTGAAGAGAACTAGCGCCGTTGCAGCTAAGCGACTGCCTAAGCGAGTCGCGTCTCCACTTGTGCGGACAGAAGCGAGAGTGTTTGACGGCGGACAGAGGCCCGCCTGTCTTCCCTTTCACACCTGCGCCACAATAGCTCACAAAATTAGGCACACACACTTACGCAGTCTTTCCCTTTCCTCCTCCTGTGCTGCGACACCCAACAGAAAGCGCTTTATGTCTTGTTATGCGTTGGCAACATAAAGAGGCATTTCCAAATATGCCCACAATAGTTAACAGAGGGTGCTAAGCATGATTTACAAGGCAGCAAAGAGTGGGACGCTTCTCTTATTGTTCTCATTGATGGCTGGTTGCAAAGTCGGTGTTGTTGTGAGGGATGAAGAGGGAGCTCTCTGTGTCCTTGGTGGTCTGATTATAACACCTT
The DNA here is from genome assembly GCF_059441095.1 of Idiotropiscis lumnitzeri. Classification (NCBI taxonomy): domain Eukaryota; kingdom Metazoa; phylum Chordata; class Actinopteri; order Syngnathiformes; family Syngnathidae; genus Idiotropiscis; species Idiotropiscis lumnitzeri. The sequence goes on along the minus strand of NC_142399.1, from coordinate 3,712,764 downwards.
ATTAAACAGAGAGGCCCTAAAGTCACACAGGGGCCATTTAGATGGCCCGGGCAGCAGTAGCTTTGTGGCTTGAGGGGCGCCATTGTGCAAACGCATGTATATGAGGGGCTGCGTAATTGATTGGGGTCAGTCTGCTTGGGGAGAGGAGGGCTGCCTTGGGGTGGGGGGTGACCGCCGGGGTCTTGTCAACGGGCTGCAGAGAACGGGCCGGTTTGGGAGCAGCAGTACAACACCAGCGAGAGCATATGGACACAATGAGAACACAAGCTCATGAATATGAGTGTGTTTTGTGTTTTGTGTGTGAGCATGCCGCCGCCACAACATATGGCCTGAATGAACCCTCTGGCTCATGAATAAACAGACAGGAAGGTAAGGGAGGATTCTGCAAAAAGACAAAAGAATTTGCGTTTTAGGAAGAAAAAGAAACTGGCAACCAATAAAACTTTTTCTGACTGAAAATGACACTCGTTAGAGAGACTATTGATAAATCAAAATATTTCGAAATTTCTATCCCTTCCTTTTTATCGCATCTTTGCTGGATGAGTGCAGCACATCTTATTTTGGAGTCAACAATTCTAAGTCGTACGTCTACACAATATTATCGACCCAGCCGCAATTTCTTTTCACAAAAAAAGGGTTACTGTTGGCCGGTAACCACGCCGAGACTACCAACACGACGCCGACAAGCGCCTGTCAAGAAAACAGTCTTTCCTCCCTCATTTCTTACCTCCCGCTGTTGCCTTCACAGACTCCCCAGAGAACAGGAAACCACAGAACTTGTGAACTATTTTCCAAGTCGCTACAACACTTTAAAAAGCACGATGTCAATAAATATCAATTTTACTTCAGCGATTTTTTTTCCAACTTCGCTTATCAAAACCGCATTTTAGCACCTCAGCTTTGTTTTATCTCCACTCAACGTTAGCAACGTCTAATACGTGGCTGGCAGTGACAACTGTCCTCTCGTATACATTGAACACGTCGTACAAGCGGACAAAAATTATCAATAAATACTTTGAAAAACAGTATGAATAACGTCTTACGTTATATATTTTATTTTTATCACTATTCCAGCTTTTCGTCTTTTCCCATCCCGGCGGGAGTTTCGGTCACTTCAGTTGTAGCTTTTGCCTGGGTTTCGTGGCTTTTGCAATCGCGATGTAATTCGTTGTTGTTGTGGCTTTTGCAATTATGACATTTCTCGGCCCCCGTATTAAACAGACAACAGGTGGAAAGGACTTTTGCTAAACAAGTCCTCCTGTGTCGCCTAGCATAAATTGTCCAGAGCGTGGAAGAGATACCAGGAGACGAGTCAGCACACGGAAAAAATCGCAAAGCAAGCACACTATGCTTGTATTTTGCCCGATCTGATTTTAGCTGCATTCCTCCTTAGTTGATATTTTTGTTTTGCTTTAAAGTTTTACTTAACATAAATTGTAACATATCACTACGGTTATTCCAGAACCAAACATGGACAAATCAAGGCCTTCTTCTAATAAATCTTTGCCTCCACAATGGAATAATTCACCATGGACACTTTTTCACAAAGAAAATTGTGAGTAAGAACCCAAGTACAGCTCATAACCAATTCGCTTGTCTTTATGTCATGTGCAAATGTATCCAAATTCAATGGCAACTTTTTAAGTTGCACTGGTAACAAACATACTTGAATACATGCAAGATAAAGAAAAGACTTATATTTGAAGATGTTTTCCAATTTTTATTCTACGCAGACTAACCAAGTGGCCCTGTGATTGATTTGTGTGGCGAGCAGTTCAAAATCAACCAGGGGAGGCTCCCGCTTTATCTTGAATGGAATAAGCGATGGATGGATGGATGGATGGATGCTTTGGACGTGTGGCAGACGACAAAAGTCGAGCCTTAAAGAGGTGAGTGATGAAATGTGTTGGATGAAATTAGGGCGAAGTGAGGCTTTAAAGCAAAGTGATTGGGTGACGGACGCGGGTTGGCGGGAGGGGGAGGGGGGGCAGGATGGCGGGGCGACCCTCTGGTCTCTGCCGTACTGTGTGACGGAGCATCCGTGCCATCAGCTGTGGGGACAAAAGAAGGGAATCACTTGTGTCACAATATGGCTCGTGGCCTTTAAACTGCCCATCTGTTTGTGTGACGCTCACTCGGCAGTGCTGACACACAATTACAGTGACAAGCGCACACACATGCAGCACAGACATGAAATGCAAAGACAGTGTGTGGCAGAAAGTGGTAGCACGCTGATGGCCGTTTGCAGATGCAGCGAGGTAAAAGTAATGCGGGGAGAAAGCTGAAGGAGCACTCCCCTGAATAGATGCTCAATAATCTTTCCTGCTTTGTTGTGCTTTTTGCCACTTTAGTTTATCAGTCTTTAAAAAAGGATATGTTTTCCATCATATAAATAGTTTCTGCGGGGGTTCAAGGCAGTACTCCCGCTCCCGGGGGAATTTATTCAACTTCGACTAAAGTTGTATTTATTGGTCATACACTTATTTGGGGAATCATATTTTGGTAACAATGTTACCCTATTTTACAATTCTTACAATTAATTTCTGAAAGTGGAACCTCAGTTCAATTTCAGAAAAAAATATCAAATTCAAATCACGGTGGAGCAGAATGGACTTTATTTTTATGTTTTCATTTATGTGGTGTTGAGATTAGCCCGGTACTGAAGAAGTCCAGTCTGTGTTTCCACACTGTATTCTTGTTTCATGAAGCATAAAATGTTCGAATCAAATTTATGACTTACTGACGCCTTTTTTTTTTTTGGTAGAATTTTTCAAAGTTGTTACATTGTTCATTTAAAAGACCGTAAGTGAAAGTGTTTAGTAAATTAACAACGCCAATTCTTATACATATTGGAAATAAACTGTCTTTCATATTAATTGATGGTCCATTTGCTTTTATTTTCCTGTAATCCTAACCTATAAAAGCAAAACATTTATGTCTAATAAATCTGTTTATTCAAAGATGAATTATTCAATTAATTAATGTTTTTAATATATGGTAAGAGGACCGTGAAAAAAAAAATGGGGACAACATAGTTGAAGAAAAATGGCTTTGCATGATTTCCGGTTCGCCAACAGTCTTTGCATGGCTGCAGAAGGACCAGTCGGGTTTTATTTCGTGCCATGTAAACATCATTGGCTCCATGCATCACAGATCGCGCGAGTCTTAGTTTTTTTTGTTTGGTTCGAGAGCTTGTTGGTGATCGTGTTGGCAAGGCTTTGCGGTTGAATTTTGCTGTGTCATTCTGCTTCCATTTCTTGCATTTTAACACGTTGTCTTTGACCTCGCACGTTTATTGCTTTTTGTTCCATATTTGTCACTACGCAAAGCTCGACTGACAGCGGCTCTTTAACGACAAGTCAACGCGATCTTTTATATTTGCCAGGCTTTTCAGCGGAATGCTGCTCTCACTTGCTGCAAAAGTGCACCCGCCCCCCCCCTTCCCTTTCCTCCGCCTTTTGTATATATGTGAAGAGTAGTTTCATTTTTCTCAGTTAATGGGGCATGAAGGCAGTTGTGCTCATTGTTGGGGCATCTCTGTGAAGTGACTGAGAAAACCCTCGAAAAACTTCTTTCCTCACAAAGATCAATTGTGCAGCTCGGAAGAAGAAGAAAAAAAAAAAAGTGACCAAGTGGAGCCTAAATCCATTGATGGTGACTATAGACGCATACTGTTACATACGAAGAAGATGCGACACAGGGGACAAATTGATACATTTTCCAATGTGGAGTGACAATGACACCATTGAAAAGTGCAGATGTTCTGCCATGGCAACCAGCGTGATGATGAAAACATGTCCTCGGGGGTTGTAGGGGTGCCGTATGAGGGTCCAAGGTTAGAAAACAGGCGCCACTGTGCGCGATCTCGTTGTGTTACACCTTTTGTGTGACATAATGATGTCACGGCGGCAATGGTGGCACCGCTTTAGAAATGTTTCGGAAAAAATTGCACCGTTGATAACTAGAGGCCATTTTATATGCATTGAGTGTGTAAAATGTTACATATCGACATATCACAGTTGCATGATGATGCTTGGGTTGCCACCCACCCGCAAAAATATCCATAATTCTACTCATAATGCCAATGTCTAGTTCGTATTATTTATTTTTTTTGCTGAAGGAATGCAAGCCGGCACTCACCTGGTCTCCCGGCTGAGGCCTCATCAGAGAAACTTGGTCGTAGCCTCTCCTAAAGAGGGCCCACAGAGCATCTAGCTTCCCCTGTGGGGGGGAGGAGGGGGAGGGGGCGCAGGCACATTATTCATTCCAATTCTAAACATGCTTCAAAAGTGTTCACGCATCATTTGAAGACAAACCTGAATGGGCGTGTACCACCTCCTCCGCTGGGTGGGCCGGCGGTGAGGTTTGCGAGGCTTGGGTTCATAAGGCTCAAATTCCTGCTCCGGCATCTTGACGACGGCATTTTTGGGTTTGTCCAGCTTGGCGCCCTCCTCGGTGGAGCCCTTCTCCCCCCAGCGCACCTGCATGAAACACATGACACGTTTCACACCCAGCAAGTGCTAAATGTGTCAAGTGTGTGTGTGTGTGTACCTCCATGCGTTTAATGCCCCCCACTCCTCGTCCTCCGTAGTAAGAAGCGTCCACTGTGGGCCATCTCTTCTTGGGCATCCCATCTTCATCGTCCGATTCCTTTTTGAAAGGAAAGCCTCAATTGCAGCATTCCATATTCACAGTCTCCAATGAAATAAATCATACTTGCAATAGCCATTAAATGTTTGAAATTTTTACTTAGCACGGCGATGAAAATTAGCTTATGATCTCTTAAACATCTTGTGTGGGATAACGTTTAAGATAAATAGCATTTTGGTTTTGATTACTGATCCTGTTTTCAGCAATTATCTTCAACCATGTTCGATGCACACGTCGCAAGGTCTTTAATTAAGCAAATGCGTTTTAAATTTATTGCATCAATTATAATCCCTCAAGGGGAAACTCAGTTTAGGCTCTGATCTACTGCATTTTATTTTTATATTTTTGTTGAACACCACACCCATGAAGGCATGCAAGGTGATCGCAAAAGCGGGAGGGGAATTGGGGAGGTTGTCCTCCTCAAGGGCACCTTAACAGCAGTCAAAAGACGAGCATCACTCCAACAACAAGTTTACACGTTTTTTTTTGGGGGGGGGTTGTTTCTTCCAGCTCCAAAGCTTGAATCCTTATTGATGATCTGCTGCTGCCCATAAATGGATAAATTGGACGAGTAATAATAATATTTTATTTGTATTAAATTAACACATTGAGGTTAATGACATTTGGTTAACTGTAAAACAACCTATGAGATTTTGGGATTATTAAATAAATAATTTAGCAAAAAACTCCCAAAAGCCCATCTGGGAAAATAATGGGAAACGTTGAGATGGGGCCGCAGACGGGGGAATCCCTCTTTTTCTTTCTCTTTTACGGCTTTCTAATTTTTTTGTTGTAAGTTGGAATCATTTATATTTTAACATACCAGTGTTTAACCAATTTTTACACTTCTATGACTATGTTCAAATGCACAATTTATAATCATTTTCTAGATAGCTAGATAATAACAACAAGAATCAGCATGCCGTTTCTACTCACAGGTTCTGGGGGAGGCGGAGGGGGAGGTTCTTTGATGACCTTAAGGAAATAAAGCTCGTATTAATGTCGTGGGCCCGAAAGAGTTGTTTCCCGAATGAAGCTGAAACTCGGAGATGTCAACTTACCACAGTGCAGCAGAGGGGCCAAAACCACCACATGAGCAGCAGGGCCAAAAGCAAGAACACCACCAGCAGTGAGATCAGCACGATGGTGCCGTCAAACTGCACAAATGGACAATGGCGGCGGTGCGATTAGACCGAGGGAAAGTCAAAGGGAGCAAAACTTTTGCCGCTGTGCATTCAAAGTACTCACAGCCTCCTCTGATGACACACGCAAACAGAGGAGACGTCAGAAAGAAGAAAGGAAGAGGACCGGAGGGAATCCAGAAGAGGTTTTCGAAAGGAAAAGTGAAGTTTATTCCAATCTAGGTCCAGAGCACGCACATGATCTACTCACACATTCCGTCGTCGTGATGTGAACCGAGCTGGTGATGTAGGAGATGCCCTCATTCATGCTCACCTGCAGGTAGATGACTCTGAAAAACACGGAGGCAACAAAATCATGGTGCCGGCTTGCTTGGTCTGCCGTACATGTTTGCCCGAAGCAGCCTGCACATTCCTCCATTTGCTTTGTCCGTACTTGCTCTCTCTAAAACGCTGACATGGACACTTTACCAAAATCCACAAAGAGGTCAAGGGAGTTCTCCGCCCTATGGAGTAAATCTCCTCTGTACAGAAACCACAAACCTGAAATTTGAATGAGGTCTTATTTATCTGCAGCCAAGAGTGGGTGAATGAATGTTTTTTTTTGGGCAAATTGTTGATGCTTAGCGAAACTTTGGTGAGTCATGCATGAATAAGGTAAAAAAAAAACAACAACATATATTTTGTTAGTCTGATTAAAATTTTAAGATCTGCATTTTTTTTGCAACAATAGCATTTTAGAGCGAGTGCTCTTATTCTTCTTCTTTTTTTTTTAAATGAGTGAGGACATTTTCTTGCAACTTCTTATCTACAATTGTTGGTATAGCAACCTGTATTTTAGGATATCTTTTCAATCCAAATTTGAAAAAAAATGTGAAACAGTTAAAATAAATTAATTAATAAATATGCGAATGAAAGGTCACACATTTACTGTAATCTGAATTTGATATAGATTTGGGTTATCAAATCTGACCAAAGTGGTACCGTTTTTGGTATGTCTGAGGGGTTCTGGTGCCGACGGAATTTTGAACGGCATGTCAAGTACATGTCGAAGCGTTCCCTCACATTGGTCAGATGTCGCAATGCGTACCCTCGCGCTAAATATCATGTAGCATTTTTTGCTAACAACCAGCAACTGAAATAAAGATTGGTGAAAAACTAATGGAGACTTCACATCAGGTTAGAGTTTTAATCTAATATATACAAAACTGGATTCACCATTGAGAGTAAAAAGTAGGACATTTTGCTCTTTTTTTTTGTTTTCAATGGCTGAATGGACGGATTTGTTTGTGCCCAAAACAAAAGATGCTAGCAGCCAAAGTGAGAAGTCGCAAAGGAGGCAGCTGCAGATTGTAGTTCTTGGTTTCGGGAAAAGAGTGGAGAAAGGCTTCTTGTGCTGTGCTTATGGTTTGGGGGGACAGAGACAAGGGGGGCATTGAGCTTTGGGTCCACATTTGAGGAGAGGGCGGTGACGGGGGGGAGGTCACTGCAAGGTGGGGTGTGGATGGAGAGTGTGGGGGATGGGATGAAGAGGACCTTTTCTATCTGAAATCCCTTCAGCGCTGTCACTCCCCTTCTGAGACCCCTCTTCCCTCGATCATTCATTGACTTCCTCACCCACCAAAGCCCATGTTTGCTCGCCTTGACTCATGCTGTCACCGACTCGGGAGGAGGAAATCGGCAGCGCAGGTGCCACTTCTATACCCGCCATGGTACGGTCAGGGGACATGCTGCTATCAATCTCTATCAATCATCATCTCCCCACTATCTTTGCCCCGTGTGTGTGTGTGTGTGTGTGGGGGTGTGTGTGTGCCGTCGCATCCGGAAGGATTGCAGTCAACACGGATTTATGTGAAGCCGGCGTCAATGACTTCATTCTAGGAGACAAGGCTCGGATAGAGCAGGAGAGGATTGAGGGGCTTCGAGGTTTGGTCGGCAGCCTAAAGTGTGCGAGTGGATTTGGTGCGAAGGTGGGGAACGACTCCTTTGTTGGCTTCCTGTCGAAGAAATGAACGTAATGGCGGTTGCACCTGCGATATGTCGTGGGAGCGCTAGGTGCATCTCAGCACCGCCCATCAGGCGGCAGGCGGCCTCCTCTTTTGGGCCCTTTGGCCATTCACAGCTGACTAGCTCTTTAGTGGAATGCAAGGGTGTCAAAGAGTGCTGACTGTGCACTAATGGGCTTCAGCTACATGGAAAAATGGACTCCTTCAGGCACTGTGTGATGATGGTGCACCGCATTCTTATCTGGTTGCACAAAAAAAGTTGGTACAGCGATAGTAGGAGATTTTATGACTGGCTGCTTTAGCAAATGAATTTAGCGTAATTCTGCCAAGTATTTTTTTTTTAGCCAATTAATCGCAAAAAATTCCGTAATCAATTGCGATTGATCACATTTTTTCGACAATTTTTTTGTTCAGCTTTTAACGTGAATTTTACATGTATTTTAAATCAAAGACTGTTCTAATAGTTTTCTTTGATCATTGAATACAAACTAAAGAGAGCAAAAGTTTGTTCGGAAATTAAATGACGTAATTACCGTATTTTCCGGACGATAAGAAAAAAAAAAACGAATAAATAAATAAATAAATAAAATAAAAAATACAAGCCGTACCAGGCTATATGCGGCAGTTTTCTATGTTGAAAAAAAATAAACTGCATGTCGACAAAACAATTGTGTAATAATAATAATAATAATAATAATAATAATAATAATAATATTCCCTTTATTAGTCCCACAATGGGGAAATTTGAGATTCGAACCCAGGCCTCCTGGGGAGACTGGGTCCTGAACGCGGCGCCTTAGACCACTCGGCCATCCTGGCAGCCACTGTGAATGCACATAAAGCTACATAAACAGATTGTTAAAACAGTGCCTTTTAACACGGCAACTACTTTGCTAATTAAAACAGAACAGACCCAAGAGAAAAAAAAATCTAGATTTATTTAGCGTATTTTCTGAACTATAGAGCAGAAAAATTCACGGAAAAGCTGCACCGTTGTATTAGCCGCATGGGTCAAAATCTAGGATAAAAGTAGCGGTTTATAGTCCGAAAAATACGGGAGTCACTGGTTTAGAAATTCTTCAGCCTAACTCAGTGACGGTGGGAATGGTTATCTGTCTCTGGGTGTGACTGGCAACCAGCCTTTTGTAAGATGTCAGCTGGAATGGGCTCCTGCTCCTCGAAAAATTAATACAAACGTCTAATTGTTCATCCATTGTCTGAACCACCTCACCTATTCATATACGCTTTACATTTAATGTGATATAATACAGCATGTCAGCGAGTCTTCACGGGCCGGAGAATGAAAACAAAATTCCTCTTTCCAATTTGTGTGAGGAATGATTCCCTGTGAACAAACTTCATTGCAGAAGAGCTCAAATCACACAAGAAATCTGCGTGACAGCACCAAGACAGATGATGACTGGGAGGTGTCTGAAGCCGCAGGGCGGCCGTGTATAATTATGCACAGGACTTTGGGGCAACGGGGACGGGAATGCTGCCGGGCCTCGGTCCACTTGGAGCTCAGCCCAAAGCCGAGCTCTGTCTGCCGCACTCCAAAACTTCCACTCGCAATCACCAAGGGCAGGGCTGCAAACGCTCGGAGGAAACTTTACACTCGCCGGCCGCCTCCCCTCACACTCTTTCTCTCCCCTTAAAGTGTCAGCCACAGATTGGGATAGCACACAGATCGGCACGCACGTTCGGATTTACACACACACACACAAAGGGGGGGGGGGCTGTGAAGGTCTAAACCAGGAGGCGCTCATTAAGTCGTGTTCCTGGGCTCTCCTCCTGTGATTGGTGTCTGCCTTCGTTAGCTGTGACAAACTCTGATTGATCGCACACGCTCAGTGACTTTGGTCAAGTTGTTTTCAAGGACAAGTGGCGCGCCGTATAAAACCGGACTCACGCACGCAACCGGCTAAGATATAGACAGCTAAGTTTGGTCTCACTATAAGAAAGGATGAGAGTAGAAATGACAAATGATGCGCAACTCACCTTCCTACCTCTTCGATAACCGGAGCAGGACAGAGAAGGAATGTATCCTCGATTCCGGCTGGTCTCTCATCTGTAGAAAAATAAAATCAGGTTGGTTTAGATGAGAAATCTTTTAGGGCAGATGAGGATTGTGTTCTCACTAAGATAGGTTGTACATAGTGTGTGTGTGTGTATATATCTATATATTTATATTATTTTATATTATATTATATTTTGTTTATTATATTATATTATATTATTAATTCACAGGTCAAGATTGACTTGTTTTTTTGCAGGTAAAAATTTTTTTCACCATATTGCTCCATGCTTTCACCATAACTTACCAACAGAGTGCGTGTCATTTAGTTTGAAGCTACAGCGGACCTGGTCGATGTTTCTGGCATGGAGAAAGCCGTTTCCTCTCACCACCACCTGAAAGCTCTCTGAGAGACAAACACTGCTGTCATTTTATTTCATACACACCAATAACATGAAGACATTTTTTTTTTTTGTGATAAGAGAACAGTTCAGCAACTTACCGTATTTTCCAGACTATAAGCTGCTATTTTTTGCCTAGATTTTGAACCATGCGGCTAATACAATGGTGCAGCTTTCCTGTGGATTTTTCTTTCACCAGTAGGGGCGCTCTATAGTTAAAAAAATATGCAAAATATATTTTTTTCTCTTGGGTCTTTTTTTCCCCCAAAAAGAGCTGACACGGCTTATATATGGGTGCACCTTATAGTAAATATGGTATTTTTATACAATTCAAAGGGAAAAAGTCACCATCATGGTACTCAACCCTGCGCCATGCCTCACTCTGATTTGTTTATATTCGTGTGTATGTGCGGACATAACGCGTTCCAATGGTGCTAATACTAAAAGTGTTCCTATTCCAAAATATCTGGGTATGTGTTTGCGGTAGCCACGAGGCGCGTGTGCATGGTGCGTGTGCGTCTTTGACCTTTACTTCCCCTCGGGCGCCGTTAAAGTGCACTGACAGGGCCTTGCCAGCATATGCCGCAGTGTCTATGTGGCTGCTTCTCAGCATATGCTGGCGAGCGAGAAGAAAACACTTGGTTAAAAAACATGCCTGCGGGGCTGACAACAGCAGAGGGCTGTCAAAGTGGGTCTGACCTTACCTATGGCACAACGCATGACGTCTGCACGTGTGTGTTTGTGTTTTTTTTTTACCTTTACCTGGGCTAAGTGTAAGCAGAAAAGTATGTTTGCGCTCTGACTGTGCACCTCTAGCATCCTCCCGCCTAATAGAAATGAACATCGGTCGCACCTTTAACATTTAAAAGCACCAGCGTGAAGATCACTGCATAAAAACACAGTAGGGCGTTGGCGTATACGTGACACTATATTTTTTTTGAAAGGTCACACCAGTCGAATCTAGACTTGCTTTAGATGTTCAAATGGTGATGGTTTGTGTTGTGGCTGTTCTGTGAAAAACATATATGTCCAGTTTTGTCATTTTTTAAAAAATGTTTACGTGAATGCGATGTCTGAAACGCGGACAACCTATTAGCGTAAATATTTTAAAGGGGGAGTCAACCCAAAAAATTTCATTACAAGAAAATGTTCGAGACGGTCCCACTAGTCGAAACATGGCATTCTGATTAATATTGCATTTGTGGAATATGAGAACGAGCAGTAAAATCCACCCGTTTTTAACCATCTCAGAGAGCGGCCATTTTGTCACTTCTGGTGACTGAAAATGACATCACAGCTGCTCAAGGACCAATCATGGCTCAGCTTCAGCAAACAGGTGAGCTGTGATTGGTCGTTACCTGAGCTCTCAGCAGCTGCGATGTCATTTTCAGTCGACAGAAATGACAAAATGGCCGCCCCCTGAGGTGGCTAAAAAAACGGCGTCAAATTGGATTAATTTATATTCCACAAAAGCAATATTAATCAGAATGCCATGACGAGTGAAAGCAAATACAAGATTTTATCGCCGAAAGTGTTTGGGTGGGTGGACTTCCCCTTTAAAAAAATGAAAAAAATTGTTTCACAGCGGCAATGTGAATAGTGACGTAGAAATTAATTCTTGCTCGTTCTTAGAAAGGCAGTTTCCTGCAAATTTACATTCTTGTGCAATTTGCTTTTTTGCCCATTTTTCTTGAGATTCGGGCACGCTCAGCGAGCATTATACATCCGCAAACAAACACAAACATACAAACCCAATCGCACGCAACACAAAATGGCCATTTCCTGTTTGGCCCGCCCTCCTCTCGGGCTTTATTTTATGATCGGACCTGAACCACAACAATTCGAGGCATCTATCAACCAATATTTGTACCAGATCTCTTGATTGTACCGTACTTAACATCCTGATTTATGACGCAGCCGACTGCATACATTAACTGGGCGTCTTGACATTAATTACATCCAACGCTTGCTCCCTCGGCTCCTACAAAGTAGCATGTTGCAGCCTCGTCTCGGGAGAATTTTGTGTGCTTTGTTCACTTTTTCTATAAAGGACAAATTTTAAGCTTATTCATCAGGCTGCTTGTCTGTCAACGACGATGACATGCCCTTAAATGAAAGCTTCGGCACTCCTTTGTCAAAATGTCAGCAAATTCTGCATGACATTTCAGCAATTAATCTTGGATGCTCCTTTTCCTTGAAGGATTTCTAAAGGGACTTGGCTATAAAAAATGGACTGTTTCAAACGCAGCCATTTTTTTTTTGTCATTAAAGGTCCAGTATATTAGGTTAGTTCCCTGCACTCATCACATGGAGATTTCCTTTAGCTTCCTCACACACTTACTGTCACATGCAGTGGCAGGCGAAAAGGTTAATGCTGTCACCATCATGGTGGGCCAGGACTGGTGGCGCCCTGCTCGCTTGTACCGTACATATGTTGCTGCCCGCCATGTGTGACCGTCCATATGAAAATACATGTTTGTGTGTTTGCTTGTTTTTTTTTTTTAGTTTTTTTTTTTTTTCACTCGTGTGCGCGCAGAAAGTGGGGTAAGGCTTGTCCGAACGGCAGCCCTTCAATCACGTTAGTGCGAGAGGACAGCGAAGGGCAGGGCGGGGGGACACGTAGGCAGGAACGACGGGGAGGAATGGGTCAGACGCTAATGAAAGCAGCAATCTTGGCTGTCATGTTAGATCTCAGGTTCAACGTTCTGCCTGTGTGTGTGCGTTTGTTGGGGTGTGTGTGTGTGCGTGTGTGCGTGTGTGTGTGTGTGTGTGAAGTCGGTGCTGTCATGTCTGATAGTGTGGCCCGATGTTCACTGTCCAGTCTGATGGCCTGTTTGCAGGCAGCTCAGCATGGTCACTTCACATCAGTGTGAGAGACGCGAGTGTGTGTGTGTGCACGTGCGCACGTGTGTGTGTGTGTGCTCCTAAAGAACTATACTTGTTAAAAACCTGACTTGCACACATGTAGACAATAGTATTGATGCAATATGTCGTGATGGTGGTTATAAAATGCCGACCCGCGCTAGACAATCACATTATCTTGCGTCACGCTACGGCAATAATATGCGTGTAAAAGACACATGCTGTGATTATTTCGACGCGGCTTCATTTAATCACAAAGGATGCACACTGGAGTAATAAGCGCCGTGCATTACAGTGGCCGCCCTTCATTAATTAGGCCAGAGTCAAGTTTTGGACGGAGTGAGTTTCTTAGTTCACTGACCATTAGGCTGCTCATCAATCGAATAACAAATGAGGCTGTTTGAAAATATTTGGGAACATGTCGGCTGATAACATGGCAACACGCCAGAGATGATTATCATATGAGGACACGTTATTAATGTCCTTCTCATTGCCGTAATGATCATCTTCATCTTATTTTACTCGATGGTTGTTTTCGGATTGCTAAGACAACAAATCTAATAATAGATTAGTGTCAAACTCAAGGCCCGGGGGGCCAGATCTGGCCCGCGACCTCATTTTATGCGGCCAGCGAAGGGCAAATTGTGTGCGTTTTTTGCACATTTTCTTCACTTTTAACCACATGGAGATATGAGATGTCATTTATTTATCAATCCTCTCTTTTTAAAATGAATTGAACAAACAAACGATTACTTACTGACGACCGATTTCAAAACTGGCTTTCCATCAATTTGTTGTGTGTGTGTGATAATGTCATATTTACATGGGTGAACAGTCATAACGGCCTTCTGAGGGAAACCAGAACTCCAATGTGGCCTGGCCACCAAAATGAGTCTGACACCCCTGCTCTCCATCCTAGCTCTTTAGAGAGTCTCATAATGGATGGGTTTTCTCCAATGGTCATCCAGGGAGCAAGGCCATCAATGCACTCTCCTAAGTGATTCTTAATAAGGTCATGTCAAAGCTCATCCATCCCGTGGACTCGCATTGATGCAGTTGTTTTTTTTTCCTTTTCCTTCCTTAAAGTGGCATCCAAACGCCAGCCATGCAAAGATTGGGAGAAGAGGCCCAAGTAGAGGTTGATGGAGCCGGAGTGGCTATTCAGCATATACGATGTGGCAAACTAGGCCAGGGAGCAAAGATTCATGGCTAATTCCTCCGACCAACTCCGGTTCCTCCTCCTCCTCCCCTTTTTGGCCCACATGCTGAGGCCGAGCGACTATGCTAATCTCCCCCGGCCGTGAATGACAATACGCTGTGTGTCACCGCACGGCCATAAGCATCTGTGCGATTACTCAACTCGGCGGTCCGCTCCAGAGGCTTTGGATGACTGTCATCTGACACAATCACACCCACTCATTACTCTTTCGGTGTCTTAACGAGGGAGCCTTGCTCACCGCACCGGCCCTTACCTCCTGCACACACGCTGGATGGCTCAGCTGCCAGGATCTCAATGCAGGACTTCTTGATGATCTAAAAGCACAAGCCAGTTTGATGAAATAACGCATTTTTTGTGTATTGGTGTGCATGTGTGTGTTACCGAGTCAATGATTCCCCTGAGGGCATGGAAGCCCCCCCACACAGGAAACACGTGTTCCATAGTGTCTGCAATGGTCGCAAGCTAGAAAAAAACGTACGCAGACGGACAATGTTGTATTTGCTTTTTTTGCAAGTTTAAATACATTCACTTTGCTTCTGCGCTTCCTACCTGCGTCTGGTTAAACTCTTTGACCCCCACACAGTAAACGATGGCTCCCATGGACCTGGCCCTTTGAGCCTGTGAGGATGGAACACATAAATGGAAAAAATGCAGTAAAGCCAAAAGGGTCGCCAGCCGTCATCGCTGCTGCAATCGCTAATATTGACATTTTTTTGTCTTAGCAATGGAACTCATTAACTAGCTGAAAAAAAAATGAACGACAATAATTTCTTTTTAGGGCAGTATTTGAGAATTTGTGGATTATTACATTTTTGTGGCTTTTTTTAATCACTCTCTTCTGTTTTTTTTATTATTAATTAATTAATTAATTTTTTTATTTCAATTAAAAAAAATTTTTTTTTGATCTTTTCGAGGACTCTACATGCCCCCCCCAAAAAAAACAAAACGTGGTGAACCCACTGCTGATATAATACTTCAAAAATGGCAGTGGAGTATTTGCATTAAATCTCCTCATCCCATCTCACCTCTCGCTGGGCTGTGTCAAACTGCCACTCGTTCAGTTCCCCGTCAGTCAACGCGATGATAACACTTGCTGTCCCTGCGCAGCATGCAAAATTCAACGCTGGTGAAACAATGGACTGGAATGTAACGTACATAGGCAGTCGAAAAAAAGTTTACCTTGATTCTCTTGATATATTTGTGCATTTGCCTGCCAACACAGAGACATCGTTAGTCTGAATATTTTACCGGTCGCGTAGTACCTTGTTTAATTCTGGGCTATTTGTAGATATTGAGTTAAAGTTGTCACTACCATCTCCAGGCCGAGGTTCATAAATGTGTCTCCTCCAGCAATCACACTTTTTAGAGCCCTGAGCCCTCCGGTGATGGCCTCCCTGCGGGGCACGAACACAAGTGTTACCTCAGAAGGATTTGAAAAAGTGTGCAAATGAAATCAGTGTTTACGCCTTGCTGTTAAGTTTTGGTTGATTTCTATTTTTGTTTAGGAGGGTTTTTTCCTTCTCCTCATTCACGTAACCTATTTGTGATAAAGAATTTTCCCTGATCTTTCATATTTGAAAGCACGGATGATGAGGGTTGTATGATAAAGATAAATGTATAACAGCCTCATTTGTTTGGACTCTTACATTTGATTTGTGTACCAAAAAAAAAAGAAAATTACAAAAGGTCTCTGCTGACATGTATTACTATTAAATGTATTTTGGAAATAATTTAGATGCCGATTAAGTGAGATGAAACTTTACTTTTCAGTTTTCATATCACAACTAAAGTAGCCTTTGCTGTGGGGAATAAAATAATTGTTTTGAAATATGATATTTATTGAGGTTCTCCTCATGTTTGTTTTATTCTTTTATTTTGTATAACTGCAATGTACCACCAGGCATGGAATGTTATATCATAAATGTTATATTTGGGGTATTTAAAAAAAAACAAAAAAAAAACGAACTGTATATTGGAGTCTACGGTGCAGAAGCTGGTTATTATTTCTTCTAGTGTCATGAGGCAGTGTAAGGGGTCAATTGCTTTTGAAAATAAATAAAAAATAGCCGAAGAGTGAAACTTATGTTCAAGAGGAGAATGACTTCAACAGAAACGGGATGTGGCGCTCAACAGCCTCTGAGCATTCCATCAGATATAAACCAGCGAGTTGATGGAAAACAACAAAAAAAAGTAAGCCTGTAATTTGGATCTGCACTCAAAAAGGTAGTAGACTTTGGTTTTGGGCTCTATTCTACATGCGATTTTTCACAAGAATCAGCTTTATATTTTCCATGTCAACAAACGTCCGAAAAAAAGCCCCTCCTGGGACCGAGATAGAGCTAAACATGCAATACAGATGTGAACTGTTTCTGTACCTGTTCTCCGTTAACTTCATGATGATCTTGCCATGCGTGGAGAAGACGATGAAGGACATTCTCAACATGGGACTACGAACACATTTCATATTCTAAAGTCACAAGTTTGACAGATTCCATCAATGACAATAAGTGCATAGATCGACTTAGAATTAACATATTACAAAAGGGCAAAAATAATGATGTTCAAACCGGCCGCCCCCAAAAAATCTGCCCCCCAAAAATTTAAATGGGCCAATTTGTGCCAAATTTTCTCTCTGTTGTAAAATTCAACAAATATTAATGGAGAAAATATTACAAAACAGTCAGACGTTCTGTCGGCAATTCATTTGTTAGTTGTAATTGTTAACGGAACAAAAAGTAATTCATTTATTGAATGAGTATTTTTTTTTTTTATTCTCGAAATCGGCCGACTAATCCGTTATCAGAATTTTATCTGGAATATACATCAGTCTAAAAAAAATTATATTGGTATGGCCCTACTAAAAATGTCAATGTTACAATATGGTTAAATAAAATTACGTTATCATATTACAACAAAATTATTTTTAATCAAAATTGTAAATATACATGATTTTTAAATGATCAAAAAAACAGTTTTTCACCCACTTTTTGCAAATTTTGCAGATTGCTGTTGTATTATTTCCACCTAAAACTAAAGCCGCACGATGCACCTTTTCCATATTTCTCTGCTGTTTGTGTTTGTATCTGGTGCTGGCCGGAATGCTTGAGTCGACAAAAGACGAGGATCAATATCATGACTTGAATGAATTTTGGTATCATTAGTATTTTTTTGGCCGTTATTAATTCATCAGTATAATTGTTTTTTGTTTTTTGGGTTTTTTTCCCCCCACCATTTCAATTGCTTGGCAAATTGTGACAATAGCAACTATACCTGATAAATTTCTCTGCTAGCTGCTCCACAAAAGAGTAAATCTCGATCCAGTGATGCTTCACACTTCCAGATCTGTAAGAGAAGAAAAAACATTGGCAGGGATTCACTTTGTTCCAATTTATTTTCTGTGATTTGGAAAGTAACAGCAAAAGTTGAATATCCATACTTTGAAACACCTCAGATGAAACCTTAACTCACTTTATTCATTCACGAAGACAAATGAAGGAATGCAACTTAAGAGCAATTGCCAATTTTGTATATTGAGAGCGTGCTGGTATGATAGGAATAAGTCTCTCATGGTCGCATTCCACGATGTTGCTCTGTAATCTGTTCGCCTTGCCGCTTAGCCTGCTACATGCGACGACTGTTTACATGACCGTCTCCTTAATGAAGCCCAGTCCCAGGGGGGCTGCTAATGGGGGCTAATTGCTGTTGGGCCAGAGGCTTGAGCTGAGGTTAGACTGGGACAGATGCCGCAGCAGCCCGTAGCGGTGAACATGCAGCGGGCAGCTGGCCTGCGTGTGTCCATGTGCATGTGTTTGCTTGTTTGTGTGTGGCAGTGAGGGCGAACAGATGGTGATGAGCACAGGCAGCCTAACAACAGGTTGAGGGAGAGAAAAGGCAAGGACATGAACAACAGAGGGGTGCACAAGTAGCGCGCAGCAGGGGGGGGGGGTTGCATTGACATCAAACAGCAGACATGGGCAGAGGGTGGCGGTCTGAAGAGTGTAACCGGCTCGTAAAAGGAAAGAAAGTCAAAGCTGTTTGGATTCATCATGCCTTTCTTTTGTACCGCCCGTTTAACCAGACACTTCCTGCTCCACTTATCCTTTTCCTCGACAGCAGAACATGATAAAGGTTCCAGAAGGGGTCTGCTCGGGACACGGTCTACATAATACCATATAAGGGTTTCAAAGTGCTCCTTCGGTTTTAGGATTCTCGATCGTCTGGAATAAACAGAAGGGAGATTTGTAGGCTTGTAGTGCTATTTGGATTCTAAAGCAAAAGCTAAGCCTTCTTTCTTCATTATTTCTTTCAGCTTCTCAAAAGTCAGAATGTTAGAAAAGCCAGAAACTGCATCTGCAGTTTGGGTTTTATTCATTTTTCATTTTACAGTCATTTAGTTTTTAATCCATAAAACGTATATACACGTTTTCAAAATTGTGGTCCCCGCCTCCCAAAGACGTATTTATACGTCTTAGTCTTTTGCATCAGAGCTCCATGTTTTGAAATCTTTCTAACACAATATTCCTAGGCTTTGCAAAATCAGTCAAAAGCCAGAAGAAAGTGCTGCGATTGAGCTGTTTCCTCTTGCGAAAACGGCTGGGATTAAATGAGTTAACAGAGCAACAGCCTGACCATGGAGCAGAGGATTGTATGTTAATTTTAATTTGGAAATGTTGTTATAACAAATCGCTGGTCGACCAGTGTGGCGGACTGGATTATGTTCGACAATTGTTTGCGCTGTAATGTCTGGCACCGATCCCATATTTTCTCGACATGCTCTAATTCCTCCGAAGGCTCCGCTTCCGCATGATTGCCATCAGTTTTTCATCGACGATACAAATCCCGACTCTTTTACATGTATCGACAAACTCATACAAAGAAAGCAGACTGCAAGTACTTCATACGAAAGCCCAGAACTCCAAATTCCACCGCAACCTCGGACGCATATTTCTCTATTTGTGGGTTACAAAGGAAATAGTCAGCCTCCTATTTGGTGTAGGAATGCAGAGAGCGGATGATCCTTTTCTCATTCTGCCCATTCTAAATTTCCTTTCTCAACATGCCGGACGCCGGAGTTCTCTCGACCGGGGGGTGCTGCCGAACGGGTCACTGTGTGGCATTATCGTGAAAAAGGCCAATAAGTTGCTTTGAAAAAAAGAAAAAAGACACAAAAAAAGAGCAGCGGCTTCCTGGAGGCCTTGTGGAGACATGCAGAGGTCCAAGCACCGGGAGAGCTGGCCATGCGTGACGCACACTCCTCGGGCTCCTCTTAAACTTTCGGAAGCAAAGGGTAAAGAGTGAAGAGCAGCTGGCAGATGTTGCCGTGGACACCCCCAAAGAGTGAAATGTCATTCAAAGTGTTGACTTGGTAGCTCCGATGCTGGCGACAAGGGAAACTGAGGACATGGAACAACATGGTCCAAAAATGACATTTTAGCAGATCCCGACTTTGAAGCCGTGTCTGTACACCGGTCGGCTTGTAACACGTTTGGACACGTCTAATCGCTCTGCAGCCATGTGCATCATTTTGCAGCTGGAGTGCAGAAATGACAAAAATGTCAATTATCATGTCTGAGCAGCTCCCAATGTCCACAGTGTGAGAGGCACACTTATACGGTAAATTACACAACAAACTGGCAACATCTTAACGGAGCATTTGACCTAAATGAAATCATTCGCACAATAACGCTCGATGTTGGTCGACGGCGCAGGTGGGCAAGTTTGAAAACAAGCGTCTCTTGATGTTTGTGCCTGCGTCAATGACGGACGAGAAACTTAAAAAAACGGACCAGAAAAATTCCTTTTTTTTTTTTAAACTTTTTGGCCAAGTAACAAAAATAGTCTCCTCAATGTGAGACATCTGTTAAAAATGACGGAACGTCCTTGACACGTATCAGAATTAATTCAATTAAAATGACGATGCGCTGCCTTCGTCTTCTTGCCGTGATAACATAATATGATCTTTCAATCTAATAATTGATGCCTGTGTGTTTATTTTTATATGAACTTCTATGGTTTTGTTTTACATTTTGGTGAAATTATTTTGTTTGCGAATGGGAGCGTAATGTTGCTTGATGTATATACATTTATCTACTACTGCTTTGCAAGGTGAACACGGTATGTCATAATTTGTTTATTTTTTAAATGTTTCAGTCAAATAAATGATTGTAAATATTGATTGGAAATACTATCTTGGGTTTGGATTTCACCAGAGGTTGGCATTCCGTTGGTACTGATGGAAGGTCTTTCAGCCCGTGAAAACTTTTCGCCGTGTTCCATATTGGACGGGCAATAAAACCGTTGTGGACATCATTATTATTATTATTATTATTATTATTATCATCTTTAGAATATTTTCAAAATCACCACAATGGTTATGGACAATATCAAGTGGAAGGCGGTCTTCACGTGCCCACGTCACAGCGATGATCCGTGGTCCACCATGACATCATCCACCCGAGGAGGTCTGCTTGCATTTCTTAATTAAAGATCTTTGCAAACTTTGACCTTCTGCCTAAACGCCAGCAAATCCGTTTCTGTCACGTCAACGGCTGGGCGCTTTTCCGATTTTAAAGGGACTGACTGGCAGGAGCTGCTTCGATTGGGTGGGAAGCAAGTCGGCAGTGTTGATGCCCACAACTGCGCAAACGCCCCCTTTCTAACTATAAAAAAAGGAAAACGATGGAAAGAAACTACACCCATGCGCAACTTTATGCAAAGCCTAGCTGAGCACATAGAATGCTTTTAGTGTTGTTGCTCTCAGTTAATTTTTGTCTTTAAATCAAGGGTCTCCAACATGGTGCCAATGACCACAATGTCACCCCCAAATGCCACACTTTCGCCTGTTCTAAAAATATCCCACCTGTTATGGGACATTTTGATTAATGGGCAGATTGTAGAAGGATCATTTAAAAAAAAAAAAAAAAGCCCACTTCTTGCCAAAAGTTAGCTGGATAGCGTCCAGCAAAATATATGCATGGACAATAAAACCCAAATAACTTTAGTAGGTCAAAACGGATCTTTGTTGAGACCAGATTTTCATCACGGGTCCCTATGGAAGGCACAGCTGTACTGTGGCCAGAGAATGTATTCCTTAATGCAATATATTTTTATCTCAAACAATAGAACGTGGATGTGGATTGCAGATTAAAAAGCCTGCACGGAACAGAACTTGCATATGGCTCGTCTGCAGCTGCAGCTCGCTCGGCAGGCAGGGAGGCGTCATCAGCCTGAAACTCAATCCTGCCTAGCCCAGCCCACATCCCGTTGCTCTGCTTGTTCGGCTTGCTTCGCCGTTATGAACCGGCCCAAAAGAACAACACGGCCCAACAAAACCAAACACAAACATAACGACAACGAAAAAAAAAAAAATCTTAAATCTGTGCGCGCTTGAACGCAAGACCCGAGTCATGCTAACCCAGCGCACAACCGATTGCTTCATTGTGTCATCTTTAAGAACAAACGAGGGGATTTCCCAGTTCGGTTCGATTGTACCCTGGCTCTGATTTGTCCAAAATGACGCCAAAGCTTCCAGGCCGGTGTGCCACGCGTTTCCCAGCCTGCGGGGCGGTTGCGCGGCAAAGCGCAGCCATGAGAAAGTAACAAAAAGCCATAAATAAGAAGAGACACTCACTTGTCCAGGACAAAGTAGAGGTCGAAGGCACCCTGGCAGGACCTTTCCTCCTCCTCCTCCTCCTCCTGCTGCTGCAATTGCCCCTGTTGTTGCACTCCTTTCACCGACACATGGAGGAGGAAAAGTCCCAGCAAAAGCGAAGCGAGGAGCGTTTGGATGCGACTCCTCGCCATGTTTCCCCCCCCCGCTTGCGTTCGAGCTCCAGCAACAGCGCCGCTACTCACTGCAAATCTTCACATTGTCCCTCCGACATCCGCTAACACTCGATCGACTCGTCTCAAGTTTTTTTTTTTTTTTTTTTTGCTACGTGTGACCGGGTCGTGTTGCTCCGCACGGGCGTTGACTGGAAGCCGGCCTCCCTAAATCTCGCCTCTTGAGGCTGGGGTGGGGGGAAAAAAAAGAAGCATGAGGCTTTGCACAGGATGGAAGAGAGGAGCGACACCCGAGGAGAGACTCCAAACTCCACTTTCCCTCACTAGGTAATAGAAAAGTGATGAAATCGTCACAAATCATACGTTATTCATCCTTCGAAGAAATGTGTGTTTTACGGTGACTCAATGCACAGCAACAATTAAAACATATCAAGTAACTATCTTTATACAAAATAAAGAGAAACAATTCTAGTGTAAATGTGATGTACCAAGTATATGATCAAATGTATGTTAATGCTCAGTAGTCAATGCATCAAATGGAAATGTGATCCAATGCTTAATACGCTTTTCTTCATGCTGCTAGTGTGTAATTACGCTTTAAGTAATTCATTCTAAACTACAGAAGCTAAAAACACACTCACAATAAATACAAATCACCACGATGTATAAATAAAAAAAAAACACAAATATAATATCATGAGTGAAGGAGGCCCTGTCATTTTCGGAGTTCTCGGCCCACCAGTTGAGAATCACTGGACTATAGTGCAAACGTCCGGCTTTTTTTTTTTTTTTTTAATTAACCTTTATTACATTATTCACAGGCATAGGGCCACCCAAGACTTTAATGAGGCTCATGTCCACGGATGGAAATTGATTTATTTATAGAAACGATCAAACTTTGTTCGTAGGATGTGTTGCCCAAAATTTGGGAAATGACTCGATTGTATATTCCAAATCCTCATAAGTCACATTTTGGCGCATTCCATTTTTTTCCAAAAATATCTATAAAATTGGTCACTCCACATGCGTGGGTGTTATTTTTACACATTATTGACCAATTAAAAGTGTTGAAAATGGCTTTGTCACGTTCTTGGTGAATGCCCACAGTTGAACAAATTTGCCATATTTAGGGACTCCTGAAAAGTTACGATTTTTGGAGGTACAAGGTTTTGGCTCACCGTCAGTGAAACCTGATTTCAGATGTTTCCGTTAATTGCTTTGTGTTTTAATAATGTTACTTGACATCTCACTGATGCCAGTAATTGGCGTCTATCTAGAACCAACCTTGCATTTCTAGTTTGTTGCATATTGGAATGTAAGCTTTTCGAAACATTTCAGGCATTCTACCCCTGAATAAAATGTGATTAAATATCATCAAGAACAATGGAACCCTCTTTCTGATTAATTAACTGAAACATTTGAGGCCAAACTAAAGTTATGAAGCAGAATAATCCATTATATGCTCATTAGACAGAAACATTTCGAATCTTCGCCCAGTGGCAAACCTGACACACACTGCATCTTACCACGCATGAATGTAACATCGCCGAATATGAAGTCGCAATCGAGTCAAGCGTGACAAAATGGTTGGTGGGGCGCTTCCCTGATGCTTTTAGACCATGTAGTTCTTTTTTTTTTGGGTGCAATGTATTGCACTTGAGTACTACAGGTTTATAAAATGAATACAAAACTGAGCAGCATAACACCACTATTGCGTTATTTCTTATTTTATGTCATGGGCTGTGGCCTAACATCCCCAGCATGTGATTGCTTTCTAGTCATTGGCTACTTGTCGCCTCCTCCTGGAAAGACCCCCAAACCAATCAGTAGATAATTTGGATGAAGGGGGGTGGTGGTAATAGTGAAATCGTCTGCGCGTTTGCATCATTGTGCCACGCACCAGAGGGTGTTGTGGGAGTGGAAGCTTCGGAGGAGCGACAGTGCACATGAGCGCTCAGTCGGATAACTTGCTCATCGTGGGACCACCAGGGTGCACATCGTCACAGAACATCATCATGTCCAGCAGGTGAGCCCTCGCACCATCTCTTGTGGGACTTTTTTTTTTTTTTTTTACTCCTCTCCATTAATAGGACAAATTGACAGCGTGTATTTGATTATTTGATGTTTGCAACAACATGGGCTATTTTATTTTATTTTTATTTTTTTTTAGTATTGTTACTCTCAGAATCCTGCCGTGTGATTATCAATATTTGTTGCGGAGGAAACTGCGATTGAACTTAATGCATGCACATAAGGAGACAGTTGACGGCAGATGGAGGAAACAAAAGAAGAAACCGAGTGAAAACACTGAGACAAAGGCGGTTAGTCGTGAATCATTTCGTCTGCATCGGCTTTGCCTGCTTGACTCCGTTGACTCGCTACATGCGACAATTGCCCAAATATGATGAATGAGGAGGCTTCACATCACGTCGTTTCATCGATGCGGTGCCGTACGTCGATATAAATCACATTTTTTGTTCCGTTATAAAAGCAACTTTAGTTTGCATTTTGTTAAGATCGCGATGCGCTTTCATGTCAAATGCGCCCCCCGGAAAGACCCGCCTATTCTGAACCCGCGTTTTATTCTCCAAATGTGTGATCTAAACATCCTCATTACTTTCCAGTTTAACGATGGATCACGCCTTCCTATCTCGGTCCATATGGCCGGGTGACGGCAAATTCGTGCAGCATCCCGCCGAGCTTCACACGAGCGTGGTGGTGACGCGCAGCATCCCCGCGGGGACGAGCTTCGGACCGTGTGTGCTCCAACACACTTTTTACGACACCATCGCTTTCATTGCGCAGAAATCCAGTGACCGAAGAGCCAAACCATGCGTGTTCAGGGTAAGTTGCATTTCAAAATACACAGGCTAGGCAACACATTTGGCTTTTGCTGCATGCTAACTGCTCGTTGCCAACAGGTGGACCCAGAGGCCATGCGTAATTCCGCGTTGGTTCTGTCGTGGCTTCGGCTGGTGCAGGCTGCGCGCAACAGAGATGAGCAGAACACGGAGGCCTTTTTGAAAGGAGGTCAGCTCTACGTGCGGACGACCAGGGACGTCCACCAGGAGGAGGAACTCCTGGTGTGGTACGACCGGGAGCTGTGTCACCTGCTGGGCTTCACCGAAACCAACAGAGGCTCGGGTCAAGGTGAGCTTATTTTTATGTTCATCAAATGTCTCCAGTTGGCTCAAAATGCTGTTGCTCATCTCTTAACTTAAAAATGTATAGATTGTGGACCCCCTGGAAAAGATGCGCAAACACTTTCGCTTCACCCTTTACACGTCCCTTCACACACAGACAAGCTCCATCACTGTCCTTTTTTTAAATTCGTCTTGAAATTTTTTGTTCCGCTTTAAACTAGGCATGGGACTCTAGTTTCATTATTTTCAGCTTGTTTAATTGTATATTTTTTGTTTCAGCTGTGGTTGTTTTCAAAGTGCTCAAAAAGCAAATACAATTTGAGAATTTGTCTTGGACACTTCATGATACCTTTTATATTTGTGTGTTTGCAGAGTTCAAATGTGTCAGGTGTGAGCAAGTGTTCAAGAATGAATACCCCTTCCTGGCTCATTGCCGTTTCCTTTGCACGCGAATCTGCAGCGACGCGTGGAGTCGTGATGTTCACGATCACAAGCACGTGGAAATCAAGAGGCAGCGGCGCGTAACAGATTTCCACAACATTGCCAGAGATTTGGAACACAAGAAAAGCGACGCCGATGACGACGCTCCCCACGGGAATAAACGGAAATGCCAAGAAACTGTTAACTTCAAAGGGAGGAAAACAGTCCTGTTGGAAAAAACTAATATTTCAAATGACGACAACATTAGCCAGCTGGCCAAGATCCACGATGAGGCTGGAGGAGATGCATCTGACTCACCCTTGAAGATCAAAGCTGACAGAACCAAAGTGGATCATTTGGGATGTAAAAATGCATCTTTTGGAGAGGAGACGGATGCCAAATTGACGATTACGCATGACAGGTTGATGGACTCGGATACAGGAGAGAGCTCCGGTTTACGCTCCAGCACCGGTAGTGCTTTTTCTTTAGTCCACTCCGGCAATCGAGAACAGAGAAGCGCTTTTTGTAAACCCAGCAAAAGAATCCCTGCGGGGGAGCTGAATCAGGGTAGCCCAATAACAGTCGCTTCAAGCGGCCTGGAGGAGATGCGAGAGGCCTTCCCCCCCAGGACCGTTTCAGTGTACAACAACCTGATGGCGCCGAGCATCCTTAGCAGTGACGTTCACACGCTGCCTTCCCCCGTCACGCTAAACGCCTCCTTCCATTACGCGTCGGAACACTGGTCAAGAACCACTCAGGTCCAGTCCACCTCAGCCCTGACCGTCCTCCCGCCCACCTTCACCTCCTTTGGCGTGTCGGTACAAAACTGGTGTGCCAAGTGCAACCTGTCTTTCCGCATGACCTCTGACCTCGTTTTCCACATGCGCTCCCACCACAAGAAGGAGTTCGCCGCAGAGTCCCAAGTGAGGAGGCGGCGGGAGGAGAAGCTCACCTGCCCCATCTGCCACGAATACTTCAGAGAACGACACCACCTGTCCAGACACATGACGTCACACAACTGAGACCTCACTTGGCGGAAAAAAAAGATGTATTTATTCTTGAAATGAGGTTATTTAATAGGTTTAGAATTCAGGATTCACAATGAGACTTTTGATGTTTAACCGTGAATGTAGATAGCTGAAATAAAATAGCATATGGCCAATACAGCTTTGTCCGCTAGGGGGCGGCAGAGGTTTATGGACGCTGACCTCGAAGGCGCTCGTCTGTCCTTCAGGCCTGTTCGTTGATAGTCTGCTGATGACTTGGTGCCTTAAGGAACTCAGGATGGAAAATAGATGCGCGATGTGGAGGACAGCTCATGATTGTCACGCATATCTCGAAGCGGTCCTCTTATTATTTATCCCTCTGCTTTGTACATGCAATGTGTGTGTTTGCACCTTTACAAATCCAAACTTGTCAACATGAAATAATGCGTTGGGTGATTTTTTTATTTATTTTTTTTAATACATCTAAATCTTAGTTTTGGATTTCAACAATAAATAATTTATTGTATCTTAAAGAACCACCGATAGGAGGAACTGATGAAAATTCTTGACTCTGTTCCTAACACTGCATTCATTATGTCACAATATTAGGAAGTCCTGCGCAAGCGATTTAATACAGATCTGATATGAGCTGTGGGTTCACATATTGCCTCCGCCCTTGCCATCTTCCTCCCACATTGCCAAAAGATCCATGCTCGGATCAATGAAAATTGTGAGTGGCTTTCCATAAAGGCCTGTGATTGGCCTATCGCACAAAGTTCGCTGCGGTAGACTCCAGCTCACGTTGTGTGTTTGTCTGTCGGGCCCGTCTGGGTCCATCTGCATCCATCACCAATTAGGAAAATAGATTAAAACATTTATGGGTACGCCCATTGACAATTACAAGTCAGAGGAGTTGTACCAAAACTACAACAAGATATCAATGAATGTCTTTTTGTTTTGTTGTGTAGAACTGTGCGCTGTATTCTACTGTTGTTGCCTTATTTTTGCTCTCTGAGAGTGGAACAATTTAAGGAACATTTCTCCGGATGATACAATGCACTAACTGCAACTACCATAATTAAGAGTGAGCGTATCGGTCAAAACATCACATTAACTTTGTAAATGTTGATTTATGAAACCCATTTTATGTACTCTGTGGCATTTGTTACAATATGATATCATAATTCCCGCACACATGGTATGAAAATGTGACCCCAAATCCGATGAAACACATTTTTCCTCCCTGAGCAGTCGATCAGGTTTTGCATAGAATATTTCATCCGCATACCTGGAAAAAAAATCCCCACAAGCCCACGGTCATATATTTCGAGTTTGTCTTCCTTCCCCTTTAATAATGAACTTACAGCAAACTTTGGATGTGTGGCTATAAATTGGCGGCTCTGTGGCAGGTAAATGAGCCATGAAGGAGGTCTGAGGTTGAAGGGAAAGACAAATACCTCCGCGTGTTCCGTATGTATTTGAATGTGAGATGTAAAGCACAGAATGCACGCTTGGTTGCTCCTCACTGATTTGTTGTACCACAACACTGGTAAGTTGATGAACCAGCTATGGAGTTCATTGTCCTTTTTGCAGAAATTGAATTATTCACAGATGCTTTTGATGATTCAAGACATTAAAAGTTACCCACCAGTCAGTGCAACGAGGGGGGAAAATCCCACCAAGTAGTCCAAAACATTTCTGTTCTTTTAAGTCTGCTTGCCATGCTCAGCCTCTGTTCAAGTTGATTTTAGGAGTAGCTCAAAACTAAATGTTGTTCTCTAAAAGGAAGGTATTTTCATGTTATTCTGTATATTCTAATTGTAGTTTACATTATTAAGCGGTCTCAATCAGCTTCGTCCTAATTTCTCCAAGCTAAGCAGGCCGTGTGAGGAATTAACATTTCAGCCCAGACAGAAAATCCGCTGTGGTCCAACAATGGCTTTATTTCATTTTTGGTTAATTGAGCAGTCATTTTGGGCAAAACAAATATTTTCTTCTTGGTTTCTGGCTTGGCTCATTTCTTCTTGGCACGTAGATATTGAGTTCTGAACACAGGTCCTGCCTGCGGTTTTGTCGACTGGAACTGACCACCGAAAATGTTCTCCTGTGTGTTGACATTGGGTTCTTGTTGTAATCATCGACTGAAGGTCCAGTCTCTAAAAGGGATCAGTTTGGAAACAAAAGCCAAAAAGTGAACTCGGATGTGTTATTCATCTAAGTTAGATTTATGACAACTGTCATTGCTGTCATCGTAGTAATTTCGACACCATTTAAACCCCCAAATCTCAACTTTAAGTTAACAGCTTTAAAAATCATTCATCATCATTATCCGTAGAGCTGTCAAACATTATTTCATTTGAGGAATGTCACAATATTACCGAAGTATCTCATTGCAATAATAAAATCACCACTTTTAAGTAAAATACATACATTTTTATTTCAGTCCATTAAAATACATTGCCCATTTAAAACTAATACTGTGTATAGTTTAGTCCGGGGGTGGGCAAACTTTTTGATTGGCGGGCCACAATGGGTTCTAAAATTTGTCAGAGGGGTCGGACCAGGAGCTGATGGATGGAGTGTTTTGGTAACGTCCCCTGATCTGAGAAAAAGAAAAAAACATTTAATTTTAAATGAAAGCGAACAAAAGCATTACAACAATATATGTGTCCTTGAAAAAACACAGTATTTGGAAAATAAAACATTAAAAATGTTTATTCGTTTAATTTTTTTCAAGTTTGGCGGGCCAAATTAAATCGTTCAACGGGCCGCATGAGGCCCCTAGGCCGTCGTTTGCCCACACCTGTTTTTAGTCCATACATCATAAAATGACACAAATACAGATTTGCTTTGTTTTTCTTCCTCGGTAAATCCGTACTGTTGCAGTCCCTAAATGTCGACAGAAGACTGAATTTCTAGAGTGTCTCTTGTTCCAGTCCAGTCTGGCATTAAAAACCACAGCAAGTCCTGCAACTCATATTCGACAACGAAACAAATCCTGTACAAAAGATTGTTGGAAAACATTCGACAAAAAGATACACCACAGAAACAGTTTGCATTTGAGGTGACAGCAGTTCAGGTCGTTCAGATAAGCACGCGCACGCTTCCCGGGAGAGCTCTTGACTGCAGTAAAAAGAATTTGTCTGTCCCCCGAGTGCTTACGACATGCTTTTTTTTTTCCGAGACAAAATGACCATCCACTGTCGGCAAAGGGGAACTTCAAAGCACTCTGTTCCAAACAGATGTGCAGCTCAGTGCCAACTTTTGCACACGGACGCCAACGCGACCGCAGTGTAATAAGAGTTGAATAATCAAGAGGTACCCTCTGTCATTTCATTGACAGTGTCATGATTTGTATTTGTTATTTTTGGTTTAGTATTTGGTTTCATGTTTTGGCCTTGTTCATGTGTCTTGTCTCGTCTTGTCTATTGTGTCCACCTGTGCTCGTTTACCCAACCCCTAGTGTCAACCAATCCGGTCCTTCCAACCCTCCATGTCTTGTCCAGGTGCTCCTCGTTGTCTCGTCAATTTGTGTGTATTTAGTTCCCTGGTTGCTTTCAGTTCTTGTTGGTTCATTGTCATTTTAAGTGTCGCTTGTCCCTGTCGCTTGTCCCGGTTGCCTGTGCCTGTTGCCAGTTCCTGTCGCCTCTCCCTGTCGTTGGTTTCCTGTCGTTAAGTTTTTCCAAGTTCCTTGTTTGCCTTAGTTTTCTGTTTAATAAATCCCCTTTAAGTTACCCCTGCCTGGCTTCCCTGCGTTTGGGTCCTCACCTTCCTCAACCTTGACAGAATGAACCAACCAATACTGGACCCAGCAGGAAGCTCACGGCGACGAGTTCGCCGTCGCCGCCCAAGCTGGTACCCCCCTCAGCCTGCCGACCAACCCCTTCGTGTGAGTTCCATATGTTCCGCCAAGCCAGTTTGCCACTCTTCTTCGTCTTGTGTTAACATCTTTGATTACGACACCATTTTGTCCCCCCATGTTTTTGTTAATTCAGATTTAGATGATGACCCCTATTTTCAGTTGTCTGATTCCGAGTTTGACCCAGATTTTGATTTTTCTCATGAGTTTTCTTCTCCCAGTCAGTTTTTGTCACGGTTTCCTTTCGAGTCCTTTGAGTCCACACCTGAATCACACCCATCAGACCTTTACTTGGGCACCCGGTTGGCCATCTATCCTGGACCTCCGCGAGGTGGTCAACGACGGCGCCCGAGTAAAGGATCTGCCACCTCTCGTAATAGCACCCACTTTTTACACCCTGAGTCACGTTTTTCCGATTCACTTAGTTCACTTCGTCCGTCTGTTTCTGTACCTCGTCCACAGTCGTTTTCTGCACCACCTTCCGTTCGACCCACGTTTTGTAGCGCACGTTCACCAGCCCCTGTAGTCCCGGTCCCTCGTGTCCTTCGCGTCTCCCGTTCCCCTGAATCCCTAGGGCGGCAGGCTGATAGGGATCCGGCCCCCGACCCAGCTCCTCACGAGCTGCAGCCTCCAGTGCCGGCCCCTCGCCAGCTGCAGCGTCCCGTCCCGGCTCCTCGCCAGCTGCAGCGTCCCGTCCCGGCTCCTCGCCAGCTGCAGCGTCCCGTCCCGGCTCCGCGCCAGCTGCAGCGTCCCGTCCCGGCTCCGCGCCAGCTGCAGCGTCCCGTCCCGGCTCCTCGCCAGCTGCAGCCTCCCGTCCCGGCTCCTCGCCAGCTGCGGCCTCCCGTCCCGGCTCCTCGCCAGCTGCGGCCTCCCGTCCCGGCTCCTCGCCAGCTGGGGCCTCCCGTCCCGGCTCCTCGCCAGCTGGAGCCTCCCGTCCCGGCTCCTCGCCAGCTGCAGCGTCCCGTCCCGGCTCCTCGCCAGCTGCAGCAAACCACGCAGCCTCCAGAGTCCCACTCGGGCTCACCGCCAGCTGCTGAACCCTGTTCCGGCTCCTCCCCAGCTGCTGAGCCCCGTCCCGGCTCCCCGCCAGCTGCTGAGCCCCGTTCCGGCTCCCCGCCAGCGGATGAGCCCCGTTCCGGCTCCCCGCCAGCGGATGAGCCCCGTTCCGGCTCCCCGCCAGCGGATGAGCCCCGTTCCGGCTCCCCGCCAGCGGATGAGTCCCGTTCCGGCTCCCCGCCAGCTGATAAGCCCCGTCCCGGTTCCCCCCGAGCTGCTGGGGCCCGTTCTGGCCTCCCGAGAGCTGCTGACCCCCGTTCCGGCGCCTCGCCAGCGCTTCAAGTCCCTGTTCCGGCGGAGCACGTCCTGCGTCCGCCACCAGTCCCGGCGGAGCACGCCACGCGTCCGCCACAAGTCCCTGTTCCAGCGGAGCACGTTCTGCGTCCGCCACAAGTCCCTATTCCGGCGGAGTACGTTCTGCGTCCGCCACCAGTCCCTGTTCCGGCGGAGCACGCCCTGCGTCCGCCACAAGTCCCTGGTCCGGCGGAGCACGCCCTGCGTCCGCCACAAGTCCCTGTTCCGGCGGAGCACGTCCTGCGTCCGCCACCAGTCCCTGTTCCGGCGGAGCACGTCCTGCGTCCGCCACCAGTCCCTGTTCCGGCGGAGCACGTCCTGCGTCCGCCACCAGTCCCGGCGGAGCACGCCACGCGTCCGCCACAAGTCCCTGTTCCAGCGGAGCACGTTCTGCGTCCGCCACAAGTTCCTATTCCGGCGGAGCACGTTCTGCGTCCGCCACCAGTCCCTGTTCCGGCGGAGCACGCCCTGCGTCCGCCACAAGTCCCTGGTCCGGCGGAGCACGCCCTGCGTCCGCCACCAGTCCCTGTTCCGGCGGAGCACGTCCTGCGTCCGCCACCAGTCCCTGTTCCGGCGGAGCACGTCCTGCTTCCGCCACCAGTCCCTGTTCCGGCGGAGCATGCCCTGCGTCCGCCACAAGTCCCTCTTCCGGCGGAGCACGTCCTGCGTCTGCCACAAGTCCCTGTTCCGGCGGAGCACGTCCTGCGTCCGCCACCAGTCCCGGCTCCGGCGGAGCACGCCACGCGTCCGCCACAAGTCCCTGTTCCGGCTGAGCACGTTCTGCGTCCGCCACAAGTCCCTGTTCCGGCGGAGCACGTTCTGCGTCCGCCACCAGTCCCTGTCCCCGCTGCGCCCGGCCCGCCGCAGCTCCAAGTCCCGGCCTCTGGTGCGCCCGGCCCGCCGCCGCTCCAAATCCCTGCCTCGGCGGTGCCAGACGGCCCGCCGCCACCCCACTTCCCTGTCCCGGCGGCGCCCGAGGACACGCCGTCGCTTCCCGTCGCTGCCTCGGCGGTGCTCGACGATCCGCCGTCGCCCCAAGCTCCTTTTTCGGCGGGACTCGACGATCCGCCGGCGCTCCAGTTTCCTGCCTGGGCGGTGGATGACGACCCGCCGTCGCTTCTCGTCTCTGCCACAGCGGCGCCCGACGAAGCGCCGCCGCTCCACGTTCCAGTCTCGGCGGCGTTCAACGACCGGCCGCCGCTCCACGATCCAGTCTCGGCGGCGTTCGACGACCGGTCGCCGCTCCACGTTCCTGTCTCGGCGGGGTTCGACGACCAGCCGCCGTTCTACGTTCCTGTCTCGGCGGGGTTCGACGACCAGCCGCCGCTCCACGTTCCATTCTCGGCGGCGTTCGACGACCGGCCGCCGCTCCACGTTCCTGTCTCGGCGGGGCTCGATGACCAGCCGCCGCTCCAAGTGCCTGCATCGGCTGCGCCCGCCCCGTCGCTGCTCCAAGCTCCGGTCTCGGCTGCATGCGGCGTCCAGCCGCCGCGTCTCGTCTCAGCCTCGTCAGCGGACTCCATGCAGTGTTCGGGTCATCCTGGACGTCCGCCTGAATGGCCGCCCTTGGACTTATGCGTCTGTCCTCCCGGACGCCCGCCTGAATGGCCACGGCTAGACTCCCTGGTCTGGTTTCCCGGACGGCCGCCTGAAGGGCCACGGCTGGACTCGCTGGTCTGGCCTCCCGGACGCCCGCCTGACCAGCCTTGATTGCGGACTGTGGTCCCGCCTCCTGGCCCCCTTCCGCCCACCCTGATTTTGGACAATTTTCTTTTGTTTGTGTTTGGGACGTCTGGGATCCGTCCCTTAAAGGGGGGGTACTGTCATGATTTGTATTTGTTATTTTTGGTTTAGTATTTGGTTTCATGTTTTGGCCTTGTTCATGTGTCTTGTCTCGTCTTGTCTATTGTGTCCACCTGTGCTCGTTTACCCAACCCCTAGTGTCAACCAATCCGGTCCTTCCAACCCTCCATGTCTTGTCCAGGTGCTCCTCGTTGTCTCGTCAATTTGTGTGTATTTAGTTCCCTGGTTGCTTTCAGTTCTTGTTGGTTCATTGTCATTTTAAGTGTCGCTTGTCCCTGTCGCTTGTCCCGGTTGCCTGTGCCTGTTGCCAGTTCCTGTCGCCTCTCCCTGTCGTTGGTTTCCTGTCGTTAAGTTTTTCCAAGTTCCTTGTTTGCCTTAGTTTTCTGTTTAATAAATCCCCTTTAAGTTACCCCTGCCTGGCTTCCCTGCGTTTGGGTCCTCACCTTCCTCAACCTTGACAGACAGTTTCAGACAGGAAGACTCGCTCTTAAAAAGACAAATTCTCAAGATTTTCAGCAGACTCGCAGATAGTCCTTTGAGAAGAACATCCTGTAGTTAGTACTCGGAGGGGAGGGTGTGGGGGGGGGGGGGTCTGGTAGTGGTGGTGGAGGAAGTGCTCCACGTTTTGAAGTTCAAGTGGCTGACGTCTTAATTAGCTCATGCCGGTTTCCTCCATCAACCATTAATCCACCACGGCCACATCAGTCACATTATTTGGTGGACAACAGACGTTGGAGCCTTTGGTGGTGGTGGGGGGGCAATAATAGGTCAAGAGGTTTGGGAAGGGGGGGGGCTGGGATAAGGGGCGGGGGGGGGGGGTGGTATCTTGGAGTGGAATCTTCCTGCCTTTGTAGTCACTTCTTTTTGAACAGTGGTGCCTTTTAGTTTTGTTTTGACCAAATGTTCCCCCCCGCCCCCACGAGCCCACTAGAGAGCAAAGAATAACACCAAAATATTTTTTTTCAAAATATATACCATAGTGTTGGATTAAATTACTATTTGATTCTACCATATAGACAGCTAGCTTTGACCTTTTCATAATTTAAACACATATGTACAAAGTGACATCTAAAACAGTAGCTTATAGCCTCATTACTTGGAAAAAAAAATATTTAATTCTCCTTTAACTCATTTACTGCCATTGACAGCTAAAAACGTCAGAGACTTTTTTTTTTTTACTCGCCTGGTAGTGAATGAGTTTTAATCATAATACTTTAAAGATGTTACGAGAGGGAATGTGATGAAGGATTTTCCGATGTGCTGCCTTTATCGTCAAGCGGTAGCACGGATGTCTTGAAATAGGTACAGCGGTACAAAGTACACAATCATAAATAGACAAGTTGCTGCATTAGTTACCTGCGTGAACATCATCGTGACAAATTCTTTCATGAACATTTTGCCTCCACATAAATAAAATGTCGAGACGAGAGAAAGGGCCTCTGGACAGACAACATCGGAATTCTGTCTTCCTACACATATGATCAGCAAGCCAGAATGACTAAAGGTTATTGTTCGTTCCCCATAAGTCTCTTTTGTTTCACTCTCGTTCTGCCCGTAGCCTTCACTTTTCTCATTTCACCTGCACGAGCAGGACTGGACTGACATGTTGGGGTACATCTTGAGCACCAGGTCCTTGGATTCTTCTTGGTAAAGCACTGCCAGAGGACTCATCCTCTCCGGCACGCAACAAGGCTCAGGAACCCCGGAAATAATCCCCACGGCTCGGACTATGCTCTGGATGGTGGCGTGGTTCGAGGGCCTCACCACCTGGCGATAGTTAGAGAAGAGGTTGAGGTGACGTGGCTCAGAAGGGACCAAATGAGACAAAGTGGTGGTGTTCTTACCTTGGGCATTGGGAAGCCACATGCGCCCGAGCAGTAGTAGGCGTCAAAGGCCTTGGGTGCTATGATCCACTCGCTCCAGCCGATGTCTGCGAAATCCACTCTGAGGTTTTTTCTGGAGCAGCCGCGGTGCCGAGCGTGTCCCCACTGCTTTCTTTTGGCCTTTCGCATGGTTTCTTCATCGAAATTCAAAAGAGGTGAGCGGGAGTGATGACCACTTCCCTTATTGTGCTTCCTTACGTCCCTCAGCACATGTTTCTGTTCTAGCCTTTGACTAGCCACCACTCGGGCGTGGCTATCTTTGTATCGTCTCACAGGTGAGGCTTCAAATCTAGACCTGTCTGATGTTCTTTCAGGAGAGTCTTCTTCATCGTGTCCTCCTCTACCTTGATTGCCCGCTTCCTCGTGGATTTTCCTTTTCTTTTCCTGCTTCCCAGCCTTGAGTTTGGATTTGAGGGCCGGATACCATGAGCTCGCCCAGAGGTCGTCTTTCCTGTACCCATCAGTCCGGTAGTGAACCTCAGGCAGCTCATTGTTCTGTATGGAGTCTGGGAGAACAGTTGCTTCCCTCCTCACACGTCCTTTCAACTGTGGCAAGAAATTGGGTCCGTACATGTTTTGGGAGGACTGCGAGTGCTCGCCGCTCTCAGAGAACGGGTCATATCTCTGAAGACTTGGGTACACACTGTTGGCTTCTGCCAAGGCTAGGTCATCGGCGTAGACTAACAGGTAGGCCATGTCGGATCCCTCCGTTTTCCTCGGGTACTGCTGCCCTAAGTCCAACTCCACTGACACTTGGCGATGACCCTTGTCCCTCGCCTCCTTTATGACCTGGGTCACGTCTTTCATCTGCCACACCCCTCTCCTGTGGGGGTGGAAGGTCACATTGCCTAGGAATGAGCCGGTTGACCCAGAGCTGACTCCTGACCCTGAGGAGACAGCGCGAATGACCAGGCTGACGGGCATGGACGGCTGCGTGGTGGAGGACCGGCAGGATGTGCTCTTGAAGCGTTTACAGATCCATTCTTTTTGAGGAGGGAGCCGTCCTAGCAGGAAGTGGAATGTGGCTGACAGGATGACTTCAGAGTCTTGGAGGGTTGTGAGGTTTAGATGGTACACTGTCCTGAGGTCAAAGGGCACTGCAAAGACAGTCCATCAATCAGTACACATATCACCGTCAACTTTTTAAGAGCAAAAACCACCGTCAAAAGCTCAGCACGGACTCCATAATGGGTCGCCACCATTTCTATATGAGTATTTCAGGGGTGTGCAATTTCTTTGTTTCGTGGGCCGCAATGGGTTCTAAAATTTTGACAGAGGGGCCAGACCACCAGCACATGGATGGAGTGTTTTGTTAACCTCACTTCATCGGAGAAAAAAAAATACATGTAGTGTATCTAGAGAAAATATATGCTTTAATTTCAAGTGAAAATGAATAAACGCATTACAACAAAATATATGTATCGGAGTGCACCTCCTAGTGGGGACACATCAGAATTACAGGGAAAATAAAACATAAAGAAGATTTATTTAATTTTTTTCAAGTTCTGCGGGCCTGATTAAAACGTTTAACGGGCCGCATGTGGCCCCCCGGGCCGTAGTTTGTCTGGACTAGTATTTCATTTTGTCTAAAGAATTGTCTCACGTCTTTCTGTACAGGAGGTTCTCATTGACCACCGAGTTGTACACTTCATACGTTCAAATACATTCATTTTTCATTTAATGAGTTTTAAACATTGTACGTGCAAAGTAGCACCAAATTGTCTAACTTGGTATATATATATATAACACAATCACTCTAGAACATGTTTTGCAACTTCCAGGTGCTTCCATGTTTTTGTTTTAACATGGCCCAATCATATTTATCAATATTTGTTTCATTCTTTCCATCATTCTCAAATGTTGGTTTTGGACAGGTTCAACGTGTTGTAGAAAAAAAAAATGTTTTGCATCAGTATGATGATAAAAAATCGTTTCCAAAACAGGAATGGAATGGTACCCTGCCACAGAACTCATTTGAACTTGAACTCGTTTTGACTGTAAAACCTGATAAACTCATGTGAAAATGCCAGCGAGATTTGTAAATGGATAACAAATTGTACTTCACACAATCTAAAGTGGTGCAATTAAACACGTTCCCTTGTTAATGCCCGTGTTACATGAGCAGACCGAGTGGCTGAGACGTGCCTGCAGAAGCCGGCCCCGTAAGAGGAACCAGACTCTGGGGGGATGTGGGTGGCAGGGGAGGAGGTTGAAGCGGGGAGCTCTCCAGATTCATGATGAACATTAACTTCAACAGCAGACTTATTGTTCATTGTGTAAGAGTTCAACGGAAGTATGGACTGACTCAGGAGATATACATTACCTCAGATTCAGCCTGCATATGGAAATGCTTACCTCAAGCTTCGCTCTAAGCCTTTTAATACAACCTGCACCCTCGACCCATGCAGGCACCGGCGACACAATCGACTGTTTTAACAGCTCTCTCATTGTTGTGAGAAGTCCCTCACATCTCTCCTTAGATTACACCAGGCCATCGCAGTCAAAATACGCGCCTGTTATGTTACGCTATGTGAGAAGTACATGGGATATAAATGAGTTATAAAAACAGCATCAGAAGTGCTGTGACTAAGCTCCCCTCTTGGGCTCCGTCACGTGGAGTCACACATGTCCTGGAGCCACAACACAAACACAGAATCCATGACAATGACAATCTGAGGCGCCACTCTGCGGTTTAAACCAGACATGAAGTCGGGCATGGCTTGTAGGGTATCACAGGCAATTTTTTTATTTTTTTTTTGTCCTGTGGGTAATGGATCTGACCCTCAGCAGAGGGGAGGCAGCTGCTGCAACGTCCCAGCATCATTTAAATGCATTCTCAGACTGTTCCAAAACAATCGCACCTATTTAGAGCGCCTGGCTGAGTCATGGAGCCCCGCTGAGAGCTTGTAACATATACGCTGCCTGGCCACAAAATTAGGTACACTTAAACACATTAATGAGCTATAACACAACAGTAAGTAAAAGAAAAATGCTTACAATAGATTTAGCTGTGGGTGTTTTTTTTTTTTTTGAACAGTGGTTTAGAATGTCATTGCACTCTAATCTTGTTTTTATCTAATTTTTCAGCATGAGAATTAACGTATGAATGGATGTTTCCTTAGTCCGTAACACCTTTAATAATTCACGTTAAAAACTGCAAAATGATTCTGCGTGCAACTGCATCCTGTCTACTGTAGTTGGATATCGGAAAAAGAAAGTATCAGGTGGTACAAATAAATAATGATGGGTAATAATTTGTAATAAGATATTCACAAACTATATTCAAATGATTTCCATGTCAGAAACATGCTTTATAAATGATGGCCAGTATTTAACTAATGCTTATTAGCGTGTACTTATTATAAAGTGTTCCTATGCTCTTGTCTTGGGTCCAATTAAATGATGTTTTGTGAGATAAGTGGCGGCACGGTGCAGACGTGGTTATCACGTCTGCCTCACATTTCTGTGGTGTTAGGTTCGAATCCGTGCTCTGGCCTTCTTGTGTGAATTCCAAAAAAATCAGACAAAACGTTGTCCATACAGTATGTGTTGTAACGATTTCCCGAACTTCGTTGCATTTCACTCACCTGGGCTTGCCCTGAAGCTCCTGGCCGTGTTTCCCTCTTTGAGACGCTGTTCTCTGTTGCATCTCTCGTGCAGTTTGGACATATGTTGGAGGAGCACGTCCTGGTCCAGTTCACCTGAGGAGGGCGGCCGAGGGAAGCTTGCTCCCTGCGCGATCCGAACCGACGCCACACCGAGAAAACACTTCAACACTAACACGGGCAGGTGCGTGGAGAACATCGTCGTACCTTCCTTTAGAAGTGCTACAATAATTAAAGCGGGGGGGTGGGGGGGCAATCCAGAAAGAGCGAGGTCGTGAAGGGGAAATTTAAAAAGCGAACTCCAATGCTGCGTCAAGACAATATCGTGCGTAAAAGTTCCACGCTGTCCTCTCACGTGCTACTCGTTGCTCAATGAGCCTCCATGTGCACGCGGAATGTGCGTAACTGGTCCAAGAGTTCGAGCAGCTACTTTTATTTCGACGCATGTGCGTGTGTGTGTGTGTGTGTGTGCGAGTGTGTGAGGTTTGCCGAGCTGCTGACGTGCACTCCAGTGGGGCCAAAGAGCTCTCTGTGTTAAGCCCTCTTGCAACCAGCAGCGGAGCGGAGGTCATGATGCTGACACCCCGCCCCTCTTTCTCCTCTTTTTCACGTCGTGATGATGTGTTCTTAGTGTACTAGTGTAGCTATGGCAGTGGTTCTCAAATGGGGGTACGCGTACCCCCTGGGGGTACTTGAAAGAACTCCAGGGGGTGGGGGGCACGCAAGATTTGAAATAAAACAAACAAGCCTGCATAAATCCTTTTAAAAAAGTATTGAATTGATTAAATGTTTCAGGGAGAAGATAGAAGTTCATAAAACAAAATTTCTATTCGGTAGTTTATTCAATTGAATTATTTTAAAAATCCAGATTCTCCCCCATACAAGAATGGTTTGGCCCAACTTGTCACATGACATTCTCGCTACCTGTCAATCACTTGAGGACGCTAATAATGGAGTCGTGCTTGTAGTGTAAGCCTTCTGAAAAACTCAGGCACAAGTGTAAAAGAAGGTCAAACCAGAGTCGACAAAATTCCTTGTTTTATGTTGAAGATTGTTTTATTTGGATTTATTCCCACTAGTTGCACATTTCTTCTCTGATGATGACCAATGTAAATGAAGTTTGAAAGCTTCTAAAGGTTATTAAAGCAGACAGTGATGGCATGTTTTAAGTCTTTTTGTTTTTTAACCCCAAAATGTTTTGCGCTGGTTAAGGGGTACTTGGCTGAAAAAATATTTCACAGGCACTACATCACTAAAAAAAAGTTTGAGACCCACTGCCTATGGAACTATGTCCCACGGCACAATTTGCACTCATTTGTTTAGCAATGGTCAAACAAAGCCACTTTTCAACATTTTTTTTTTTTTTTTGCCTTTGGCAATTCCAACTCAACATTTCCAGCTTGCCTTATTATTTCCAGTAAGAACTTTTGACAGTCTGTAGTCACACATAATTAGCATCAAAACACCTCCAATAATAGTGGCACTCACCAGCCAAGGGCTATTGTTCCTAACAGTCATCATTCGGAGTCAACGTGCCGTTTATTGTGTCAGACCACGGCGGGATTACACACTTTGAGGGGAATTTCTGTGCATTTGTGAATGGCATACAGTTGTGGTTTCTCGACCTTTTAAACGAACCACAGCTTAGTCCGCTCTTTTTTATGTTAAAAGTTATTTTCAGTTTCCGTGAGTGTCTGGAAGATTGGAACGACAATGCTTGTTTTGTGAAAGTGGTGGTCTCCAGCAGTGAGGGTGTAACTAGCTGGGCCTCTCGGGTCACTCTCCATCACCACCGCACGTACAACACACTCACACACACACACGCACACACCTCACACACACAAAGTAGCACTTTTCTAGCTCCCAAGTATGTGAATGTGTGTTACACTGGACTTTTGCTTTTGGTGTGACAGAAACACAAACATCTTGGATGCTGCCTCCCTCCAACAATGATTGATGACCACTGGTGGTGACTTCAACTTGTATGATCTACGGCCACTCTCTCAAACTTAAACTTGAATTTTCATTTGGAAGTGGCTGCATGCTGGAATAGCAATGCAACAAAATTAGAGAAAAAAAAATCATAGCACTCGTGTGTTATGAGCCAAATAAAAAATGATGAATAAAGAAATCATTAAAAGTTTGGTTCTGTAGTGACAAACTACCCGACTACTACTTTGAGCGTTTTCTCGATTTAAGATCAAGCACTATAATGACAACATTCTTATTGTTTGACCTCTGAGGCTGAATATGTAGGGCGGTCCAAGATTAACGCTGGGCTTTATCTTCTTAAGATGATTGCTCTCGGCATCGGGACTGCGCGGAAAGCATCTGAGACAAACGACATCAAGATAAAAGCAGGATTTTTTTTTCAAACACAAACACAAGCATGCAATGCACAAGATAAGATTCGATTCATTTGAGATGAATTCCAATGTTGGAAATTTTCCACAGTAATTAAAAAAAATCAGTTAGATTTAACAATTATGCTACTGTGGGACTTTTGAGGCCACGGCCACTGTTATATGTTCATTTGAACACACATTTACATTTCAAGTTCAATAAAATTCCCTCTTTATTAAAAAAAAATTAAGCCGTAAACATTAATAAAAAAAGTACAAATGTCATTAAAATTATTTTTAGTGCTGTATCAAGTGTCCAATTTAGCTCAATATTTCCAAATATTCTCCGGCTTTTAAGATTCTTTAGTCTTTAAATCAAAGTTATTTCATTTAAACACAATTTACAGTATGGACAAAATAATTTAGGTATACCTCTTAAAATCACCACAATGTATCCCAACTAAACAGTAAAAAAAAAATAAAAAATCGCTATTAATCCAGAGAGTCCACTGGATTCTACCGGTAGAAAAAGCTTAATTGGTCAATGATGGATTTTGTTTGGACCCCATAATTCCACTTTGGCCTGCCAGCAAATAGTTTTGATGCATTTTGTAGTGTTAATCTATTCAATCAGTTTTCTGTTCCTGCAT
The DNA here is from genome assembly GCF_059441095.1 of Idiotropiscis lumnitzeri. Taxonomy (NCBI): domain Eukaryota; kingdom Metazoa; phylum Chordata; class Actinopteri; order Syngnathiformes; family Syngnathidae; genus Idiotropiscis; species Idiotropiscis lumnitzeri. Next base: position 3,670,650 of record NC_142399.1, on the reverse strand, counting down.
GACTTGGAGTACACAAAAGCATGCTAGGATTTGATCTGCAAGAACCTGTGTCGAACCCTGACCTCAACCCACAACGCAACACATTTCAGATGAAATATAAATATTTTATAATCTAACAAATATCCTGCTGGTTAAATGAACAAAAAATTGCCACCAGCACACAAAATCTTCCCGGGAGAGATCGGATCGTTTCTTCTATTTTCACAAGAGTTGGGTTGTTGATCTACGAACACAGCACCAGACGTGAGGCTTAGACAGAACATAATCCGTCATTTTGATGATGACATTTGGACCAGAAAATCCAGCATTCGTGTGATGTGAGTGCTTGTTGCTTCCTGCTGATTCACGCGGCAGTTCAGCAATGAAGTGTGAGTGCGCTTGTTTCTGGACCGGCTTAGTCAACACGGAGGTCTCCTTGTCGGGCCATCCAAGTCAAACAAGACTTGTTTTCTGCTCTCTGCGGGGGTTATGGGGGTGCTTGAGGAATTAACATGCGGCGTTGTGGAAATTCTCCGGCTTTCACACTTACGTATTGCAATGAGTGAGACGTGACGAGAGGTCCGCATCGGTGTTAGTGTGCCGGCTCACAGGATTTGGAACCGGTTACAAAAAGAGACATCTTGTCATCACGGAGTTTGTCTTGCTCTGACTAAACAGAATGGGGCAGTGTCAATTGGAAGGGTGGGCTCGCTTGGCAATGTCTTGAGCGCAGAAATGGAAAGTGGTTGGATTTTTATTTATTTTTTTTTTTGTGGGTGATATTCTTTTATTTGTTGTAAAATCACATTGATAGTTTTACAACAGCGCCCCGATATATGGAAGGGGAGCGCAGGCCTGAGTTACGAACTGTCGAGGAGTACAGTGGCTCATCTTGTCTTTGTTTTCTTCTTCGGTGAGCACTGTTGAATGTCCCTACCAGTTCGTCCCCAAACGTTCGCAAACTAGCTCGCCAGTCATGTGGCGTTTTGGTGATTTTCTGGGAATGTTGTTGAAGTTATCATTTGAAAAATGTTAACGGTGGCCGAGATCGATTGAAGAAGTCTTCCATAATATATATTTATCTATTTTGTGATCACTCTAAGGTAGTCATGAAGCTTCAAATTTGCTTCATGAACCAGTTGTTGTATTTTTGAGTCCAGTAGATGGCACTGTTGGTTTAAATAAAGGGTTTAAAAAAATGGCAAGTCAGTCAATGTTGAACAGAGAGGGCCATCTAGAGGATTCCAAAAATACTGCAACTGGTTCATGAAGCAGATTTGAAGCTTCATTTACCTATCACTACTGTAAGGCGGTGCTTCTCAATTATTCTCTGTTACGCCCCCCTTAGCAAGAAGAAAACGATTTACCAGCCAAGTAAAAATAAAATAAAATCTAAATTAAAAGTATCTTTGACGTCATTATCCGTCAATGGCAGTAAATGAGTTAAGCAGATGGTTTTTTTTCAGAAGTATGTCTCAAACTGGTAGCGCTCCGTTAATCAAAAAGTAGGTCGCAGTTTAAAAAAAAAAAAAAAAAAGGTCGGTGACTCGTGGCTTAAAGACTCTTTTGGTCCTTTTTGAAGGTAACTTGAATTATTGACATTGTGGATTCTGTTGCTTGTGTGTTATTGGGAACGTCGCCCCATCACAGTTGGAGCATTCAAGAACTTTAAGTGGAGCGTTTCTCGAAGAAGGCCGCGCATACCACTGGTGGGTGGTCTGCGAGAAACCCCCGAGAGGTCAGTGGGAAACTTTGAATTTTGGAGTTCAAACGTCAAAATGGCGTACAGGCAAATTTTTAAAGTAACATTTTAGCATTGGTAACTTTCATGTTAGCGCAGAAAAGAAAGTAAGCAAGTAACTTGATGATAGTAAGGCAATAAAACGTGACAAACCTGGCAGCTTTTGACGTGATCGGCTCCTTTTCTGGTATTGTCGTGATTTTATTTTCGGGCTCATTGCCAAAGCGGGTTGACACGCACAAAAAAGTAAAGAAGGCAGAATAAATCTACAAGGGAGATGAGAGATCTTGACGTGGTTCTTTTGGAGTTCTGACATATTTCAGTTCAACACTGACTTATGAACTTCGGGTATAGGGCTGTGCAATTAATGGAAATGAAATTAGGATTATTACACTCAATTCTTACAAAATTGTCATCATCATTTAAAAATGTTTATTAACCGTATTTGAAACTACCGTGTTTCAAAGAATTTTACTAGTCTTGATTTTATTTACGTTTGAATTTTTTTTCTTTTTGTCCGCCCCCAAAAATAATCTTTTTTAATAATCGAGATTTCAATTATTACTAAAGTAATCGCGATACATTTTTTTTTTCCAGAATCGAGCAGCGCTACTACAGTTTTTTTTTTAATTCAACTTATGAGTGGAGTTGGAGGAGCTTTTTGTTTTTTGAGTGGTGGCCATTGGTAGTTTTGTGGATTCTGTGATGAATTCTCAGCCGATCCTCCGTTCACAAGAGACATTGTTGGAACACGTTCAGTCCAAGGAAAACGGATGATTTCGTGCTTCTGTATCTTGAAGTTTATGGAATAGTGCTTTAGTGGAACATGTTCTGTGCATATGACCGTTTTTGATCCTTTGCTTTTGGTCGCCGACGTTTTTACCAAACACTTGATCTATTTTTTATGACCTCATGTGAGGGTTCTGTGCAAGCGCTGTTCTGGAAATAATCAATTTATGTAATGTCGTGCTGACTTCTTCCAAATGATTTCCGACGCCATTCTGTGGCCGCTAATGCATATCACGGAGCTTGCAACCCAATGCGGAGAACGGTTAAATGATTAACATTCACCACTGCAGATTTCAGTTTCGAAAACGAGTTTGAAGCTAATGAAAGACCAGGAAGCCAAGCATGCGGCCGCCGTCCATCCCGTCACCTTCACACGCGTGTACGTGAAAAGGGCAAAAGTGTGTTTGTGTTTGGAGAATGAAGTTACGGTGGTGGCCGGGTAACTTTGTGACCCATTCACATGGTTAATAAAACATTCATAGAAGCGGAGGAATGTTCTGCTTTGTGTGTGTGTCTATGTGCGCGCATCCATGTGTGCAGAGCAGGAGAATTTGTGCGTGTGCGTGTGCGTGTTGTTCTGACTGTGATGTCGGGCCTCCTGCAGTGACCCCACGGAGTGCACCATTCTGTTCGCAAACAAAGGGCTGGCTGTCCCCCCCTCCACACTTCAACCGTGGACTGTCCCAACGCCGCCGAGCGACCGCTCACCGCCGAGCAAAGTAAATATTTCTCTTCCTGCTCTGAATTTGTCTCAATAAATAGGTTTATGTTTTGGGGTTTTCTTTCTCCTTCGGCTCTTTCAACTGAGCGCTCCCGAACACTCAGGTGGCCCCCTAATCTCAGGCCTTACCGCGCTGGACGTGGCGCCTTTTTGAACTGGGACGAGAGCCGCGACATTCAGACTTTTTTTTTTGTGTGGAATAACATCCCACAGTCAACTCTCGGTGGGAGTATTTTTTTCATCTTTCATTGACACTTAACTGATTCCAATTCATTTTTCTTCACTGACGCTTTTTTTGGGCGAGTGAAAAAATACACTGAGCTGCATTGTGGTTAGTTCAGGGGTCCTATTTTTTTTTAACACAATTCAAATTACAAGTTGGACTGACAAGTGATTAAGAAACAAAAATACAGTATTTACACTCGTATGGATATGCTTTATCGTCCACCCATTCAACGCTCACGTTCTAACCATCAATGTTCTTCTCTTCTTAGCAAAGAGCAAGTGCCTTCAAGCAATTATTTTTTTTACTAATTAATTGAAAAAAAAATCTTGCAATTAATCACATTTTTTTCTTCTACTATTATTAGGCATTTACTTGAATAATATCTTGTCATTAATGTTTTATATCAAAGACGGTTGCAATAGCTTTCTTTGATCCTTGAATGCGATCTCATATGGTACAATATTTGTAAAATATGCAAATTATTTTTGAAGTGAATAAAACTGAGTTAAAATATTTAATCGCATTAATTTTCTTTTTTTTTTACATTAATCGTGAGTTAACACTTTAATTTTGGCAGCCCTAATTCTTAACTATCGTGCAAGCAACTGTAGAAAACAATTTAATCACAGCGGAATTATATTTCATGTCAAGTTTATACAAATCTGTAACTTCCTGCGTATATTCAAATGACAAATTCCAAAATGTCCCAACTCGGGGGTGTTTAGACTTAATTGTTTGATTGTATATAGAAGTTACATGATCCAGTCCTTGTGTGGCGAACGGCAACAACGAGCCCACTAACCGGCGCGTCGTGTTTACAGGCGGTACGGAACTTTGCGGGGCGAGTGTGATGTGAGCAATGACTGCTGGTGTTGTGTTTACTCTGACGCCCGCGATATTCATTACAGGCTGCGCTTTATGCTGCCACTTCCTGAACATGTCCAATAGGCCCCGTGACCTTCCCTAACGCGGGCTGCCCTTAAACCCCGTTGGGTTGGGGCCAGCTCGGAGGAAATTACACTGTGAGATTGATCGGCTAAATCCTTTAATTATGCGGCTTTCAATGCGGTTTGTGCTTTTGGTGCTTGTCAAACAACATTAAAAAAAGGGTCAACCCGCTTGACAAACCGACCCGTGTTTTATTGTTGTGATTAATGTGAAGCCCGAGTGTTTTTTTTTTTTTTTGCTGAGAGGGAATAAACTGAGGTTTCCCAATATTGACAGAAAATTCAAAACGCTCAAGGGAAGCCGCCGGAGGCATTTAACTATAAAACGATATCAAAAGGAAATTATTTGTCACTTCCTTCACACTTTTTGTATTTTGTATGTTACGTGTAATTTTTCCTGTGAGATGGGCTAATTCGGCCTCGTTTTACCAGATCGTGATATGCCCTCCCACATTCATTCTGTACAATATCCTGCTGAGATTTTCACGAGGTTTGTTTCTATTGGGCCAACCCACACTGAGTGGCCTCAAGCCTCATTTAAAAAAAAAAGCGTGTTATCCGCATGCTCTGATGAAAAAGCAGATATGGAATATGAAGTGGGAATATGATGGGGGATTCTGAAATCCAACATCTTCAAGTCTCTGTTGGGCCGACCGTCCGTTCTAAGAGAGGCAGTGTGTGACTCTAGTGGCCGAGCAAAATCAAAATCGCAATATCTATGTTTAGTTCGGGGGGGGCGGCGTGTTCCGACCTCCTGTCGTTCCGTGGCCTCTAATTGGACGTGACCGTTGCCACGGTGAAGTCATCGTGGGGCTTCAGCTGGTAAAACGCAAGCGAGTGACTGAGTGACTGGAAAGTGAATTTCAGGAAATTAGAGATTTTGAAAAGAACCATTTTTCAATATTTCCAAGTCTTGTTGAATCAGTTTGATATTTCTTGATTCTGGCAATCGCTGACACAAAAAGCAAACATTTCCATCCACTGAGTTTAAATGCGATCTGTTTTCTCTGGCACGGGAAGCCTGCAGAGTAAACGTGCGGAATGAAAGATTGGCGGCGTCCATTGTCGACCTGAAGAAAAGATTGCGTTAAAGGCCCGAGCAGCGACCACTCTTACTCAATAGCCTTTGTTGAATACTTCCTGGGGGGGGGGGGGGACTACAGTCCTTAAAGTAGCTCAGATTTGATCAAAAATAAATCAAGAAATTAATTAATTAATTAATTTAATTGGTTGTAGATTAGTGCAATGCATCATCACAAAAATTTGACAACTCGTACAATATCACTCTAAAGACTTGATCTCATGTTTGGCAAGCTATGAGAGAAAAAACGATGTGATTCCAGTGGAACTGGAAATAAATCAACTTGTTGGATGCTGAACTTTAACCCTCTCGGGAGCAATAACCTCATGCCATCGCTCTTTTTTTTTTTTTTTCGGAGGACTGCCCTTGGGAAAAAGTCATTTGGATCAATTAAACGATCATTAAGAGAGCACGTGTAAGTGTCAGCGCCACTTCTGATCTCATCCACACATCTTTGTTCACGCAACGGGCCCACGGTAGGGAGATAAAGTTGTCAGGAAAACGTGGCAAAAGTGTCACGGGCTGAGGCATGTGGCGCACGCCAGAGGATGTCTGCCTCATGTGCCATCCAGAGCCACGAGGCCTTCAAATGCAACTCCCAAAGCCTTGCGTGGTGAATCCGGGCTTCAAGAGGACCCGCAAGCCCCGGGCTTGCTAATGCTGAATGACAGGCAGACGCTGATCAAAGCCGCTTCTGGAAGCTGTCCTGTCAACGTCTGGGAGGGGGCAGAGTGGGCTTGATAAGTGCAGAGACAAGAGCAGTATGCCCGCTCTGGACCTGGGCCAAGGATCAAGGATCAGACAGCATGACTGGACTTTATTAGCTTGGGCGCAGACAATGCACTCACCGCAGTGGACCTCCGCTATGGCCCGATTATCTCACGCGTCTTTATATGCGAGTGACACCGAGCGCTGGAGTCGGGAGGTGATCAGATGCTTGGATAATCGATGCTCGAGTCAAAGTTCGAAACAAATCTCGACTTTGAATGCGGTTCGAAAACAAATGGGACTTTTTTTCTCTCACACGACTTGAAACGGAAAGTTGGAGGCGAACAAACAAACGGACGGCATTTGAGCATCTTTGCTCTGAAAGTCAGCAAAGGCCGTTTTCCTGTTGGATAGGGTTTGTGAAGTCAATTTTCTCCTGCTCAACATTTCGGGCCATCAATCGTAAATGTTATTCTGGTTCAATATTTACGATCGCAAATCCTAATATGACACGGATTTCGGCCGTGTCGTCGGACGCCGTGATTGGGAAATGAAATGGAAATTAATTGGATAGCCAATCAAGTGTAGCGCGTTCTGTTGCGGGACATAAACAAGTAAATTATTCACCAAAAAAAAAAAAAAAGATGAGAGTCAGAGTTTGCAATTGCAATGTTGTCACCAGATAAGCAAACAATTAGCAATGCTTCTTGTATTTATTTTGCCACTCCTTTCTTGTTTTTTTCCCCCTTCTTTCTTCTTTGGAAATTTTTAATATTCCCTTTATTAGTCCCACAATGGGGAAATTCGAGATTCGAACCCAGGCCTCCTGGGGAGACTGGGTCCTGAACGCAGCGCCTTAGACCACTCGGCCAAACTGGTTGCGATGTTAAGGACGGTGTGATTTGTGCAAATATTTGCAGAATATTCTGTAACTTGACTGAAGGAGGATTGGGCATGTCAAAGAAAAAAAAAATGACATGTGTGTCTGGATAAATACAATGTATGCTTAAATTTTTTTGAGGGCTGTAAATCGGTTTGCACGTCACTCTGAGAGGACTCAACTCTCTTTTGGGCCAGGAATCAACCTCATGTGACATAAATCACATGTCCAACGTGCACGTCTCTTTGCAAAAGGGCTAAAGTAAGGTAAGGTAAGGTTAGAGTAATGTGGTCGAGTTCGACGAAGGCTTTGCTGACAGATACAAATAATGTGATTACAGTTTCAGAGTCGCATCTTTACTAAAAAGTATTCAGAAATGGAAAAGACATTTCTCTAAGTTGTTACCTTGTCAATAGGAAATCTCCCAAAAATGGAATGAAATAACGCCCTTTCATGTGCTTTAAAAAAAAAAAAAAAAAAAACAAGGCTCTCAAAGGCCAATCCTGAGCAAGTTTTGACTTCGCCTAAGTGAAATGAACACATCATCATAAATTCAGAGAACATAAGCGTATTTCTCTCCCTTGTTAGCCATGCGGACTGGAGCCAAGAAAAACTACAAGCGGCCTTTCTCCATACATAAGCGGCGGAGGAAATGAGAAAGAAGAAAAATGAAGTCCCAACCGAAAGTCAGGTTTGCAGTTGTGTGACCTTTTTGAGAAGTTTGAAACATTTGTTCACCTCACTCACTGATCAAAACACCCAATGAGGGCCCAAGTTGCTCCGGGGGTGTTTACAACCTTAATCGCCAAGTTTTATCTTGCTTTGGTGCCTCCTGTTTGTTTCCACGACAAAGTTGAAAGGAAGTGCTTGCTGACCTCTCACGCTCCATGCCTCAAGGCAGCACCCGACACAGAAGACGCTCAACGGAGCTTGTAAGAGTACAGAACTGCGTCCGGGTTTTGAATTCATCTTCCACACGTTCAATAGGCTGCAAAATTTGACAAACAGGACAATAATTTGCATCAATCAAATGAATCGATGATTTGCAATCAGTCGGGAAAACGATAAACGGCATTCCAAATCATCCTCTGAATAGAAATGCCATTAATTCGTTCCAACCCCTCCAAACACCGACATTTTCCCATCATGAGAAAAACTACACAGTATTTTATTGTATACAAAAAACAAAAGCAACAAGAACGCCATTATTGATTGAGAATGAATGAAGGTGTGGAAATGTCGAATGTGAAGAGTTTAACAGTTCAGCTCATGCTTTATTTCAATGGACATTTTGCTTCACTTTCATTTGACCGACATTAAACTAGAGTAGCGTGGTAGCTATGGCATAAGTAGTGAGGGGTAAATGAAGCTTCAAATCTGCTTCATGAACCAGTTGTCGTATTTTTGGACTCCTGTAGATGGCACTCTCTGTTCAACATGGGGCTGAAAGCAAACTGACTTGCCATTTTTTAAAGCCCGTATTTAAAGCAACAGTGCCATCTACAGGACTTAAAAATACAACAACTGGTTCATGAAGCAAATTTCAAGCTTCATTTTCCCATCACTAGGCGTAAGTGTAAGGAATCGATGATTTCGTTTATTCGCCGTCTGCTTTCTGGTTCTTGGCTTATCATGTGCAGTGAGATGCTCAAAATAAAACACTTTGCGCTCCACAATTTGCAACGTGGGATGAGGGGAACATTTTTTTTGAGACTCAAGCAGCAAAAAGTGAAAAAGATTTTGGATTTGTTTTCGGAGTTTTGGGTTAGAAAGTGACTTCCTGGTTCTAGGAGTACCACATAAAGAGGTCAGTTTTGACAGAAGCGAACGTTTATATTCTGCGGTGGTTCTGTTGTGACAAAAATTATGAATCACATTCCAAAAATCTTTTTTTGGGGGGCGGGGTGGGGTGGGGTGGGTATGTGCCACCACATCCACAATTTTTTGGGGAAATCCAACTAGAAACTATCAGACTTGGCTTTGTGGATTTTTGGTGCATGAAGCAAAGAATTATTTTTTTTTTTAAATATGTTTAAAATATTACTCTCATTGTTTTGGTGTATGTCAAACAATTTGTAATGCTCCCATCTCTCTATTCATAGCAAAACAGTTGAAATTTATGACCGTGCTCAGACATTTGGATTAACACGTTTCTAAACAGCTTAATGATTGACTGCGATGCCAAACTGCACCGAAATCTTGTAAAAAGATTCATATGAGCGTTTTTCCTTTTCAAAAAATGACCCTTCTTGTCGTTGAGCATCACAGGCCAACATGTTCCCATTTAGTGCGTAAACAGGAAACAAAAATCATCTCTCAAAAATGTAAAGCCGCGGTTGAAAATGCCCTTGACCTCTCAGCGCGCCCGACCTCTTCATCTGAAGGTAAAAGCAATCCAATATCCTGCTTTCCGTCTCTCATCATATCTCAATATATCATTTGGATTTGTGTTTGTGTTTGTGTAATTATTCCCCTTCTTGATGGAGCCCGAGCTGTAGTTCAGCGTTCTAATATTGCATTTGATCTGGAGCCCTTCAAACGTGTGCCCATAAATCTTGAAATGCAAATCACAGGCCCCGAGGATTTGCTGTGGTGCCTTGAGGTCTGCGCGCACTTTTGATGCTTTGAGATTCAAAAGAATAATCACAGTTTGGAGGAAAGAAAAGTGAAACCATAGCCGAGCGGGATCCTCTCTCAAGTGCTTCCGCATGCCTCCGCCGTCAAAAAAAAAAAAAAGTCCCGCCATTGCATTTTCCCGTTGGCCATTTTGCGTTCTCCTCTTTACGCCGTGTTGTGATGATCCTCCTAAAGCCACCTCGATAAATCTTCCCCGACTTGCTTGACTGAATGGCGGTTTGTTTAATTTCCAAGCTGTGTGTGAAACAATCAAACTCTTGTCTGTCATTGGCGGCGAGCCCCCCCCACGAGACGGCTCGTCGAATAGCGCTGTAAGTGTCCGTTTGAACAGCATGAAAACACATGTAGCAAGTTGCTGGAGCAGGCTTTGGTCTCACCACAACAGTCGACCCACATGACGCCAGAATGGGTTTGGTTGTTCAACATTGGACTTGACCTGAGCTACAATGTGTGTGTCCGACATGCTCTTTCATCCGACGTTTTGTGTTCAATTCAACTTTTGTTTCGACTCTTTCTCCATTTCTGTAAAAGCTTTTTGAAAGAGTAAAGTTTTTAAAATACACTGGTTGGCAAAATTGTCTGTCAGTAAGACTACAGTCAGGTTCAATAAATTAATTTTTGCGTGTATTATAACGTCGTGCAATTATACATGTTTGAATGCAGAATTTTCGATGCAGGGCCGATGATCGTGGCCGATATTTGGCATTTTGCCGATAATCGTCATCGGCCTTTTTTTTTAACTTTCAAGACCGACAAATTAAAAGCTGGTTTATTTCTCTCTCTCTCTCGCTGCTGTGCTGGTAGCCCCGCCTGCAGAAGCAGATTGGCCCGTCCCCAGCACCATCGATTGGTTCCTTGTGCAATGGGTAGCAGCCAATCAGCAGTAAGCTGCTTGTTTGCTTTTTCACCTCGAGTCACACGCACTACAACAGATTTTTTTGTTCAATTTTAAAACTATATAAAAAGCATTAACATATTGTAAATCACTAAAGTTGACTACTAATATCGGTCCTGAAAAAAAAAAAAGCATATTGGTCTATAACTTTATATAAGCTGCCTTTTTATCTGCCAGAGTTGAGTTTTCATCACTTGGTCGCGTTTCGAATGTCGCGACAGGAGTGGCCTCTCGCTTGCTTGTCAATATGCGTGCCATAAAATGTTAAACGAGTGGAAAATGATTTTTTTTTTTTTAAATGGGTGTCTGCCTGTTTTTTTTTTTTCCTTTGTCCCCGATGGCCAACGATGTTGAATCAACATCATGATGTTTATTTAAATTTCGTGCCGAAATGAGCTGAAGAGGCCAGTGTTAGCATCATTTTGGTCAAAGGCCGCAGCACTTGGCGCTCCTCTTCCCCTCCCATGGCACTCGACCAGCTGAAAAAAAATCCTCCGATTGTTTTTGCACATTGCACCATCGCTAAGTGTCTCTCGCTGTCCGTCTGGCCGCAGCCGCATTTCAAGCAGCTTGCAGCATTCGGCTATTCTTCTGAAACATCGCATGGGTGGATGATGAGCACCAGAGCCTCTTTTCTTCGGAAACCTGAGGAGGAAGGAAGTGGACGGTGGGATTTAAAGGAAGATGACAGCTGACTGAAGCAACGCTGTTGGGGGTTCTGATGATTTTTGGATCGCTCCGATGGGAGGTGGCGACTCATCACCCTTCTTGTCATCTTCTCCAGCTGGGAAGTTTTGAAGAACATCGTCAGATGGAAGCAGTAACGGCGACTTTTTTTTCTCTTGGGTTTGAGGTCTTTGGTGGTTTATGGTTTGATTCCCCGTGGGACTCGTGGTGCTCATCTGGAGCAACCCTGCCCAGTTTTTTTGGCTTTGCTACAAATCTCACACGACATGGCCCTTGATTCATTTGGATTCCCGAAAACCCAAAAGGCAGTTCTTTGTGTTTTATGTTCTTTTTATTCTCTTCTGGAGAGTTGCTACTGAGCGGAGGAGCTTTATCAGTCTTGCTTGCCTGCTGGGGAGATTAAAAAAAAAAAAAAAAAAAAGTGCAGTGTCGGGCTTGTTGATTAATTCCAAGTCTTGCTTCTTTTTCTGCTTTGCGGGTCATCAGCGTAGGGAGGAGTTGCTAAAGCCCCCCAAAAATTCACTTTCTCCCAGTGGCCACTCTCAGAAGCAGCTGGCAGTCTTGGACTCGGGGAAAGAAGCGGGCTTTGTGATGGAGGGCGGCCTGCTGAGCCCGCTCTAAACACACCCACGGGGCTTCGGGAGAGCGGAGCTGGGAAAAAAGAGGCCTGAGAGAAAACAGAGGCCTCAAAACAGCAGCCAGTGACCCCGGCCTGATGCAAACACTTTTTGCTTTATTGCACTGACACCACCGAGGAGTAGTGGTTGATTGAAACGTCACCAAAAAAAAAAAAAAGCAGAAAGGGAAACAATTATGGAGCGTGTACGTCGGTCCGTTTTTGTTCGTACGTTACTTCCAAGTTCATGTCGTTTGATGTACGATGTGAGCGTTCTCTATAGGAGAGGAGAAATCAATTCTGTGAATTGAAAACCAAATTTATTGTTTTCTGCTTTCGGCATATGTGGCTTCGTAAAATTTTACACAAAACAATTGATTTAAAAGAAGCAAATGACGATCAAGATGTGACCTCTGACCTCTCGGCGGAGGTGATAACGGCATCGCCGGCTTTCACAAAAACCGTCTTTTACGCCCCATACGCCATTACTAGAAAAGAGTTTGAAGTTTGACAGACCTTTGTGGAGCACCTCGACTTTTTAAAGCAAAGTCAAATAAACTGAGCGTAGGTGCCGAACGTGCAAGTAGATTTAAAAAAAGACTTCATACGTTATTCAAAGATTAAAAAAAAAAAAAAAACACAACATGTATGTCTTTCTCCAAAGTATGGCTACAACAGTAAAACCTGCTCACAATTATTGCCATGCCCTGCCCCAAATATCAGTCAGATTATTTGAACGCGGCAATCATCCATCATCGCAAAAAAAGAATGTTGCTTTTTGCCTAATTACCTATGACATCAACTGCCGAATGATCCATGATATTCCATGACACAGTTTATCCTGCCAGTCAAGATCAGAGGCGACTGAAGTGACATCATGGAAACTACGAGCGTAGCGGCGTTGTGTTTCAACCTCAATGCATTTCTGTTCAAAATCCATCATTATAACAAATATAGGATTCCCTGAAATTCCCATGTTAGGAGTGTGGGGGGGGCACCCACATGCGCCCCTCAGCATTATCTGCCACTCCACACGCTCTCATGTAGTTTGTTCCACTTCCCCCGATGGTTTCCATAAACTCCTTACAAGCAATTCTTTTTTTTTTTTACCACACTTAGAAATCAAATGGCAGAGAGGCTTATTTTTTTCAAGCCTCCCTCATTAAAAGGCTTCCTCATTGAAGTTTCCAGCCCGCGTGCACCCCAGGCTTTGAGCAAGTAAACAACAGAAAGGTCTTGATGAGTGGAAAATGTGTCGAATGCCGTCAAATGGCATCGGTCCTTGCGAAGGCATCAAACAATCGAGCCATTATCAACCTGAGACTGAAAACACCACAATAATGAAGCGAGGGTCAAAAAAAAAAAAAGTTGTTCAAACCATTTGGCGCACCAAAAAATTTTCATTTTAAAATATCGACAATGCGCTCTATAATCAGGTGTGTCTTATTTGGGAATGTTGAATTAAGTTTGACTTATTTGTACTAGTTTGTCTCCCTTATTGGGCAGTATTGCGCTTTATAATCTGATGAAATATATTGAAATACAACAAAGTTTGGTTTAGGACTTAACTTATATCATTATCTTCACCGCTTCTCCTCACGAGGGTCACAGGCATGCCGGAGCCTATCCCAGCTGTCTTTGAGCAGTAGGCGGGGTACACCCTGGACTGGATGTCAGCCAATCGCAGGGCACACATAGACGAACAAACATCTTCTTTCACAATCACACCGAGGGGCAATTTAGAGTGCCCTGTGAACTGATGAAGCATGTTTTTTTAATTTAATTTAATTTAATTTAATTTTATTTTATTTTATTTTATTTTATTTTATTTTATTTTATTTTATTTTATTATGTTATTTTATTTTTTTATTTTTTATTTATTTTTATTTTTGAATTTATTTATTTTTATTTTATTATATCACTATTATTATTATTATTATTATTATTATTATTATTATTTACTATAAACTTATTTAGTAAAAATACCATTCTACTCATTTTTCTAAATCCAACCAAATTGGAGGTTGATGGGTTTCTGTGCATCGCAGTCCTTCAGTGTAGAGGAAATGACTCATGATTGTGAGAGTTCTATGTTAGGGTTCTCCAAAGGGTGGCGGATGAGTAGTAAATCCCATTTTAGCGGCATTGGAACGGTCTGGGATTTTATGATCATCCGGAATTTCATGACCTCATTTGGCATGTATTCTTCCGTTGTATTGCGAATCATGTTTCGATTTAGTTCTGCCTTCTTGCACGTCGACGTCTGCTGTCTTCTTACCGTCTGGTCCGACATAGATTCAACATGAATGAGCACGTCAATGTCTATTCGCTTGGACCCAAGCGAGTGCATATGCTGGCCGGAGGATGTCGAGGAAAGCCCAGGTGAGGCGTTTTCTCACGGAATCCCTCCTCCACGTGCCGCCAGCTCGTTCGAGTTTCCAGCCACACGTTCGATTCTCCACTTGGGCGCACACGCATTCCTGCTCAAGCCATCGAACACCGAGGCGCCAAGCCACACAAGAGCCTTTCATGAAAACGGGGCATTAATGTCCTCTAATATCCTCAGTGTCAGCGTGTTGGCATGGAAGGCTGTGCACAATCAAAAGGCAATTTAAGAACGCTTTCATGCTAAATTTAGCAGGAGTATTGTTTGGAAGCAAAATGGAAAAAGGGGATGAAACGCGCCTCGTCAGGTGGCTCAGGAATACTTTTCGGACTTGGAACGGTTGATTGATGCAGTCCGCTTTTAACGACCTTGTTTCCCGCTGTGGGTGAAATTGACCGGAATACGTCTTTGTACCCTACCAAGAGCGTGACCGAGTTCGTATTTTCATTTCGCTGGAAAATTCTGACTTTTCCACCGGGATTTATGATTATCACCGCATCATAATGTGACATTTTTAAAATGGTCATGTTTCAAAGGGTCTGCCATATTTGAGTGAATCTAACGTGATTGATCACCCGTGTGGGTGCAATGATGAAGATGATGAACGTGTCACCTTTACTTCTTTGACGTGTGTGGGAAGATGTCACAAAGTTGAGGCTTGCACCATACAAATGCACTTCTAACTGTTCCTAAAAATCGGGGCAACAACATATTGTCAAATTAATACCCCGAACCAATCATCATTATCAGCAATTTTATTAGAAAGGTCTGATGTTGTGGCTCATGAACACGTGGACTTCGTTTGTAGCCACGTGATCGCAAAGTTTTACACACAACCTCAGTCTGAACACATTTTAAACAACGTGACTTCCACCACACACACACACACACACACTCCTGTGCTATTCACATCTCTATCTTGACCAGCCTGCGCCATGGTCATACTGCCCCCGCTTTGTTCCTCAAACGTCTTTAAAGAAAGTCTCCGATGGGCCTCTTTGACACGTATTGTTTGGGGAAAGAGAATTTAGACCCGGCAGCCCCTGGCCTTGGCCCTCGTCTGCAAAGCGACCCTTGGGCAAGGCTGCCAGTGTGACTAATGCCCCACAGTCGAGCCGCTGGACGTGCTCGCATGCGTGTGTGTGTGTGTGTGTGTGTGTGTGCGTGTGCTTGAGTCCGGGAATGAGAGAAAGTGTGACTAATGTCTACAGAATGGTTTTTTATACATTATGGAGCCATTAGTAGTTTCGGCTCCTGGATGGAACAGCAGGGAGGGAGACAAGCATTGTCGTGCCCCCCCAAGCCCCGCCCCCCCCCCCCCCCCTCCGCCCCAACTCCCATCACATCGTCCCTACAGCCATAATCAAAGAAAGTTGAACCGCTGAGTTTCCACGGAGTTATGTTGACATTTCACTTTGTTGTAAAAGTTACTTCTGCGCTGGGGGATATTGATTTACTCAACTGCAGAAGGGATCGGGCATTTAGGTTGGTTTTATTCATATGCATGTGATGATGCATAGAAACATCAAGATGAAAAAAAAAATGTCTCAGCACAATGTCAGACACGTTCACACGTTTAATTCATCTGAGTGACGGCTTTGGGGCCGTTGTTTTGGTTTTATTGTTCGGGAGGATTCTGAACTTCACATTTCTTTAGTGACATCATCACCTACTGGTCTCACGTGAATATTTGTGTTTTTTGTAAAATTTGCAGGTTATTGCATACTGATTCCAGATGGACCCTGGACTGGTCACCAGCCAATCACAGGGGACAAAACGACAAACAACCATTAGGCGCTCACATTCACACCTATGGATCATTTTGTGTCATTCCCAAAAAAAAAAAAAAACCTAACAAGCATGTTTTTGGAATCTGGGCCAAAGCTGCACTATAACAGAAAACACCAACAAGCAAACCTTGCACGTTGCGGCCGACATTCGGATCCACGACCTCGCGCCTGTGAGGCAGACTGCCCATCCACGATTTCATCATGCATCGTCTTTATTTGAAAGTTACACAAAATTGCTGTAACAGTGGAAATTGCAGAAATGCCCACAAAAAAAAAATCTTCATGCACATTGATTGTATTTCAAAGGTATATAAATTAAATTAAAGACTAAATTGGTCACTGTTTACAAGAATCTGCGCCGAACATAAATTGTCATAATTTTTCCAAGTCTAGACAGACCCAGACAAAGAAAATATGACCTTCAAGTCAAGGAAAGGCCCCAATTCATGATATTTATATAACACAGAGGAAGTCCCCAGCCGAGTGCCCTAATGGTACCAGCAGATAAACGCTCCACAAACACAGATAAGAGATCATAATTTGGGGGTTAAGGAAACTAAAGGGGAAAAAAAAAAAAACTCCCGCGATAACATCGACAAGCTCATTTCGTCTTTTTGACGCCAGAACAAATTGTGACATTTTCGTTGGCAGAAATGATAAAAATCCCAGAGTTCTCTTCAGGATGTTGAGTAAGAGCATCAAGGCCAAGATTTGCCCTTCATTGGTGGCAGCGTTGGAAGGGGTGTGTGCGTGTGTGTGTGTGTGTGGGTAAAAGAAGCAAAGTGTAAAAATACCAACGCGCTCCAAGATAAACCTCACGACAACAGTCTGACATTTACAGACGCTTGGAGCGTGGGAGTGTGTGAGGGGGTTGCCCTGTGAGTGGGTGCTCGTGCGTGCGTATGTGTGTGTGTAGGAGGTTCTCCTTCACCTAGCAGAAAAACCCCATTGATGTTGGCTGTCGCTCCTCGCAAGTGCAGACGCAAGGTCAGAGGGAAGCTCTTGGCGATTTTCCAGCGAAAAAACACCCCAGCGTGTTTGCGTGGAAGTCGACGACATTTTCAGGGTGTGACTAACGCTTAATTGAGAGGGGAAATCTGTTTTGATGTGGCTGGATGTTTTGGGCAGAGGTTGACGTGGCCGTGAGGAAGACGAAGGATGCTTTGAGAATGACCGTATTTTCCGGACGAGAAGCCGCTACTTTTTTCCTCGATTTTGAACCGTGCAGCTAAAACAACGGTGCGGCTTTTCTGTGGATTTTCTTTCACCACTAGGGGGCGCTCTATAGTTCAGAAAATACGCTAAATAAATCTTGAGTAGGCATGAAAATACAGACTTTAAACAAAAGTGAACGTAATCACTGACAGTATTTAAACACATTTAAATCAATTTCTGCCGTTTGCATCTCTCCTGCGGCGGCGGCATGCACGGATAATTTTAAAAAAAATTTGGGGGGGGGGTTATGTGTTCGGGGGCCAACAATTTTTATGAAGAAAGTCGGATGTTCGAGGACGGACCGGTAACTGGAGGGAGGGGGACTGACCGGCAAAAAAAAGGGTCAAGCGCCCAGCTCTGGTTAAATGCAAACTCGTAATAAAAAATCTAAGTTTTATAAGAAACATCAGCTGGGAATGGCAATAAACATCTTGAGGCAAGCTCATGGCCTTTTGAACTGTTCACTATCTGACAAACTGCTGCTTGTGAAGTTCGCAGCGCTCGGAACTTAGAATTTTTCCTGACAACTGGCGACAAATAAGCCGAGCGACAATATGCCGGGTCGCTCGTAAGTTAGGTAATAACTATGTTATTACATTGCACTGAATTTTCAGTACGATGGCAAAAAAAAAAAAAAAAGCAAGATTTTCCCGTGTTCTCAGCCTTTCCAGCCGGGCTCTGCCAGCGACCTGTCAGGTCAATAAAATGCGACCTTTGGCGTCCGGGCATCCGATAAAGTTCCTCACGCTGCACTGTGACAGCCCACGTGGACGTCATTTAACACGGGCTCCAGTCACGGGGCACGGGCTGCTTTGTGACAGGCGGGCAAGTGGGCGAGCAGCCCGGCCGGTGAGCCGCCATGTTCGATCTTCATCACGGTGACAATGACCTACTTGACTTGTGCCATCTCATCTTTAATGTCAAACAAATCACTGGCTGACATTTGGAGAGAAGCAAAAAAAAAAAAAAAGCTTGGTCGATTTTAGTCAGCCTTGATAAATAATAAGATGAGCACGAGTCTTCAGTGTGTGTGGTGCTTGAAATGTCGACGTTCAGGATTTAAGGTCTATTTGCTCGCCGAGCGCGCAGCCATCAAACGAACATCTCAACTCGATTCCGACGCAGATTGATGGCGGCGACGCAAACGCGTCTGATGCCGAGCGAGCGGGCCAATGTTGAAGGCGCCGACCCGAAGCCGAGGTTCCGTCGGAGGCTGTCCCGCTTTGAGGTCCCTCTGCCTGCCAGAGTCACATTTTAATCACAAGCATAATTTGAATCTACACTAATGAATACAAATGACTCCCAGGACTCCACAAGACGAGCGTGATAGATCATTATCGCCGCTAACGTTCGCATATCTGACGCCTCTTTTCAATTAGCGGCCCCTGTGGAGATGATCACAGAGGCCCCCGGCTCAAATGAAGACAAACGACGGCCCTCCACACGCCGCGGATCTTCCCTCGCTTCTTTAATAGCTTTCTAATTTAGGAACATCTTTGACGCGACGTGATTTGGCATCAGGCTCTTTTTTTTTTCTTTCTCCTTCGGTCTGAGAAGTTGACGAGAAAGTCACGTAATAGAAAGCAGGTGTTAATCAACCTTACTCGGATTTGACACAGAGAAGATCGTCCTTGCCACTCCGTGACACGAAGACGCTTTCGTATCAATTTAGTCAAACATTCTTTTTGCTTGGCGCTCTGATTGGCCTTTAACTCATTTACTGCCATTGACGGCTAAAGACGTCAAAGATCCCTTTTTTTTTTTTTTTGCTTGGCTGGTACCTTAAAAAGCTGCAAGTCTACGCTGGTCAACAATTAGTCCTCCCTAATTGTTATTATTATAATTTTTTATTTTTTTTTTGCAAAATTAGGAATCCAAATCATGCAACTGTCCAACGTCTTCATTTGAAGTCTAATTATGTACTGTTTGGGATTACTTTGTATATTATGAGCCCCCCTCTTAAAGTCCACCACAGAAAAATCCAAATCTCTTCTAAAAAAGTAACCGACTTCGTCGTGAACATGCAAGAGGGGACTAAAAATCATCATTGGTTTCCTCTGACAAGTGTGTGGTTTGTTCGTGGAGAGGGATGAATGGCTTCTCTGTGTCTCTGTCAGTGGGATGTCATCACAGACGAGTTTGTGGGGGTCACGAGCGCCCGGCGCGGTTATGACTGTCAGCCCCCTTCAACCGAGCAGTGGGTGGGAGAGGCTCATCTCCAAAATCTTATCTTAACCCGCAAAGACTGGTCAAGGTCCTCGTGTTTGTGCGAAGGCTGAGACGGAATGAAAAGAAAATATGGATTTGGTGACAGCCGACATGATCTTGCTTTTCATCTCGCATATCAAGCACGCAAACTTTGTGTAAAGATTTCTCTCATCTACGCACAGATAGCAAAAGTGTCACGTTTGATTTTATCCATTTAAATCCATTCAAGATGGACCAGCGGTGCAGTTTGAAATACTTGCAGGAAATAATCCTTTGCAGACCACATGCCGAATCCTGCTCACAACATGAACGATGAAAACCTGCTGGTTTTTAACTCAGCAGGATGTTTGTTTTAAGGTCGATAAATCAATACAGCAGAACTAAAGTTAAAAGTTGCAATTGGCCCAAAATGTTTGACAAAATTTGGCCTCCAAAACCCACATCACCAAAATAAAACTTTACTTTAAACAATTCCTGTACAAGTCTGACCATAAAATCCCGACATTTGAACAGGGGTGTGTAGACTTTTTATTTTTTATTTCCATTGTCTAGAGTCACCCACAAAAAGCACCAATGGCAATCATATTTTAGCCTTGCCAGTCTGTTGTGATTACAAAAAAATCCTTCATGGGTGCAAAAGTTTAAGAATTAGGTCCAAACGCCTAAATTGGAGAAGACATGGATGTGGACTATAGGATTTCCAAATAAAGCCGCACATATGTTGATAATTTCTTGTTTGCATCGCTTACCACCCTTTATGTGCTCCTCGATGTGGTGGTAAAAGTTGACAGGGGAGGAAATGTGTGTTCCACATACGGTGTTACACACTGCGTGCCCAATAGGGAGCTACATGATTTACGTTTCGACACCTTCCTCCCGGCCGCTTTTAAATCACCGCCTCTCTCTATGAAACGTTCCTATAAACATCCTCCATAATGCCATATTTCACTCTGCTATTTATACTGTCGATCACTTAAAGTCGTTCTTGCACGGACCTATATTACGAGAGGACTATAATGGCGCATTGATGGAAATACAATTCTTCATAATTAAGCTAAATAGTTGTAGGAGGAAAATTGCTCTGGTTGTGAGAAATCGCTTGCCAAATAGTGATCTCCATTCTTCCATCCCTTCAGCGCGTCAGCAGTTAATAGTGAGCTCAGACACACTTTGGGAATTTTGTGATTTTATTTGCACAAGGGTGCACTTTTTGAGAAGTGGTCCCAGTTCAGTGCACAGGTTTGTCATTAACGGTCCATAGCTTGCCAGAAAGTGAGCCCACATAGGATGCATGAATTGATTTCAATGTCATTGTTTCATATGCAAAAATGTGCACTCACTCAGTGATGCTGTTAGACCTCGTTCAAGGGTGCCTTTAAAAAAAAAAAATGCAACATAAGTGCACTAGATTGCAATTACCATCTGACAGCTTGCCAAATAGTGAGCCTGCATTTAGCTTTGTCTGGCACTCTGTAAATGTCTAATGATTTAAATCGCATTTATTGACTTCAATCCCATTCTTAAAGTTGTGACCTCACACCTACATAGTTTATAACATCACGTGGATGATTTATAGCACATGTAATAGCGTCAGTGTCATTATTCACCAATGATTCCACCCTCTTTGAAAAGCGGTACACGTTTGAGTACACATGCTTCAAATATTTGCCCGGCGTGTCCGACGGGTGAATGATAGCCCGTCGGTTGTACACACAGGCAGAAAGTGAGGGAGTCAATCCCCCTCTTTCTCTTCTCAGCATCAGGTTCATGTGTGTGTGTGTGTGTGTGTGTGTGTGGAGCGTGCAGCGAGCGTCTTTCCATGCTGTCACAAAGCACTCTGTGAGAGTGACTTATTTACTCTGCAGTAAAAGCCGAGAGGGAGTCGAGGCTGCGGTAAAAGTGGAGAGGTGCTCAGAGGAATTAGATTTAGAGCCTCCTCCTCCTCCTCCTCCTCCCTTGTGCCGTCGGATGTAAGTTACACGGTGTTGCCGTGTCAAAGGGGGTGCGACAAACACACGAGCACATCTTAGAATAATCTTTATTAAGAGAGGTGGTTCCAGTCAAGAGTTACATAGCGGCTGGAGCAAGTGACAAGATAGCCATCGATAGAATAAATATGCAGCAGTGCAATTAAGGATTATTACATTTCACGATGCTATTGCTCTTTTTCACGCGACACGATGCATTTCCGCAAATGTGCTTTCTTGCTTGGGAGCTTTCTCAAAGGGAGAGAAGACGTTAAGCAGCGTCGAGGGGAAAAAAAGCATTCACATTACAGAGAGTGATGGTTCTCGAACACCCCCCAACACACACACACACACACCCTCCGCTCCCTCCTTCCCCCTTGGAGAGTATTGCTTTGCTTTGTTACATTCCACATCGTGTTCAAGTCAACTCCTTTGAGAGTGTGCATGCACTATAAGAGATGGTGTGCGTGTGTGCGTGTGCGTGAATGTGTAGCCTCGTTCACGCAGAGATCCTGTAAAATTGCCGTGAAAGAACAACGGGCATTGACACCCCTTTGGTTTCGACACCGAACCCAGTAAAGGCGGGATAATACTGCGTGTGTGTGTTCATGTAATGATACCTATTCGATGATCATGTGTATACACACGGTAAATTGGAGTGAAAACAAATGTTGGATTATAGCATTTAAATGTATTGAAATGGGACAAAAATATCCAAATCTGATCTTGGTGTTATTGTTGACACAGCAAAACGTTAGTAGTATCCGTTTATTTATTTATTTATTTAATGTTTTAATTAAAAAAAAAAAAATCAAAGAAAACTCTTTTAGCCCTCCAATTTTTTAAAAGGAAATTGAAAAAGTAGCGGAACATTGAATTTTTTCCAAACTGTTTTACATGGAGAAAAAAAGTGCGAGATTTCACCCAAAATAAATAAATAAATAAATAAAAAGCAAGATATCTTATAACGATCTACTTTTGTATTTTTTTTTTAATTAAAAATAATTACGTAATATTAACCTTTGCGCTCAGATGTCTCATTTTTCGCGACACAGCGACATTTTTTTTCTTTAGGTGGTGGACACACGGGGACACCGGTACTACCTCCTAAGGAAGAAAACTGCTAGGTCGACTTTGTACCCCTCATTTCTTTGTCAGCGCCATTTATATAGAACAGCAACATGAAAAAAGGCGGCAAAAGCTTTTACAATCGTGTTTGTGTGCGTGCGTGTGGACGGAACGCGTGTGTCACAGCAGCTACAAGCGTCCAAAAGTCGAGGTACAAACCAGCAGCTATTTGGTTGCACTGTACATTGTGTGTAAACCTCATTCATTCCGTTTTGCATCATGGCTGATCACAAATTCAACCAAAGATCACATTTGCAACAACGGGCGTTTAAGCCTTTAGCAAAAAGAGGGAATTGAAAATGTACAAATGTATTCAAATGCATTCTGTTGCTTTCTGCTAGGGGGTTCAAGTACAATTTTGTGGTTTTCATACAAAATAGGGAAAGTGTACCAGCTTCACACTGTGACTCGCATCAACTTAAAATCAAATGTCGTTGTCTTGCCTGCGATTTGGAGCAAGCAAACGTCCAACATTCAACGAGAAAAAAAAAACAAAACGGCGCACATTCAGTCAGAGGTCTCGTGAGCGCTCTCAAACGGTGTCGTCGCTCTCTCGGCCCCGTTCGCTTGTGACTATAGCAGCTCAGAGTCGATTCCAAGGCACTTGATTCTTTTCATTGCGTTCCATGATTTACAGAATTAATAGTGTTGCCCTTTTTTTTTTTTTTTTTTTTTTTTCTCACTCTCTCCCCCAGAGTACAAATGCACTTCATGAAATAAAAACTCACATTCATCAAGTTATCCGATGATAAACTTTGGTAAGATGATCTCGCACAACCATAACCAGACAAAATACGCTTGGACTATTACGATTACAAATTTGCAAATGAAATGCCACAGAAAGACGCAATCATGGCGGCAAAAGGCGAATCACGAAGCCCGAACAAGATCTAGGCTAAAGAAAAGTCGATTTTGCTCTTGCATACAACTCGACAGCACGCTTTCTGAAAACAGACGAGAGTTCGCGAAGGTGTTGCCCGTGCTCGTGGTCGCAAACATTCAGACAATTTTGTGGTCTTGGGGACTTTCCGGTTGCCACTGAGTGCCGTGGAGCTGTAAAATGCTCTGTAAAACCTCCAACCAGACTTTGTAGCAAAAGAGGTACTGTTCCTGAAAGCAAGACGAGAAAAAAAAAAAGGTTTCTCTTTCGGAAGCTGCACTTGATTTAAAGGCTCGACACTGACCTTGGTCTGAATCATCCCGTGTCGCTGGAGTCTCATCTGCTTTACGATGTTGCTCACGTTAATCTGACGACAAGGAGACGATTGGTTCATGATCAGGCTCAAGCATGTCGATTGTTTAGAACAGGGGTGGGCAAACTTTTTGATTGGCGGGCCACAAGGGGTTCTAAAATTTGACAGAGGGGTCGGACCAGGAGCAGATGGATAAAATACATTTAATTTAAAATACAAATATCGGTCTTTGACACGCCACAGTATTTAGAAAACAAAACATGAACAAGGTTTATTCATTTAATTTTTTTCAAATTCGGCGGGCCGGATTAAAAGGCCCCCGGGCCGTAGTTTGCCCACACCTGGTTTTAAAACCTTCAAGTAGGTTACACAGTGCCTTGAGATAACAATGCGCGTCATAAAATATTTGTCACTCACCGGCAAATCCCTCTCGATGAGGTTGAGGATAATATCGGTGCAGATGAGAACACCCGAGCGTCCGATCCCGGCGCTGCAGTGGACCGTGACGGGCCCGTGCATGTGCACCGCGCGCAGGTAGCGGATGAAACGAACCAGTTGCTCGGAGTCGTGCGGGACGCCGTGATCGGGCCAGTGCGTGAACTTCAGGTGATGGACAACGTGGGTCTCAGCTGTCTGGCATGATTTCATGAGGAAAGCAAATTGGACGGATTCAAGATGGCCAAATCCAACTTTGAGGTACCGCTAAACGTATTCAGAGATATGAACGTCTCTTACCTCCGTTTCCACCATGCGGATGATCTTAATGTGGAAATATTCCAAGCACTGCTGGTTCACCAGATGGACGTGATACTTGCCCGTGTCCAGAGGCTCATCGGACTTGTCGGGCCAGTACTTGTGACATTTCAGCCTTCCTCGTTCGACTTCTTGGGTCATCATGGCGATCACGTCTGATTTGTTCTCCCAGATCATTTGCCAGAACGCAGCCACCGTCGAGGGTAGCGGTCCCTGGCAGGAAATATAGGAGAGCTCCTCACCGCCCGCTTGCACGCGGATGTGGCTGGCGTTGATGTAGTCGCGCTTCTCCCCGACGGTGACGCGCGTTTTGTCATCTGTGGATGGAAAAGAGGACGCTAGTGATGGGAAAATTTGCTTCATGAACCAGTTGTTGTATTTTGGAGTCCTCTAGATGGCACTGTTGCTTTAAAAAATGGCAAGTCAATGTGCTTTCAGCCCAATGTTGAACCGAGAGTGCCATCTAGTGGAGTCCAAAAATACTACAAGTGGTTCATGAAGCCCATTTGAAGCTTCATTTACTCATCACTAGAGGACACGCAGTCATGGTGAGTGTGTCGCGTGTCCATTGACTCGCTTACGTCACCAAGTGTTTCCAAGTTGAAAAAGCGACACTGCTGCATCCGATCGTTGCTAGTTTCCTCCGTTTGGTCATCTTGTTTTGCCCAAACGTATGCAATAATGAAATAAAACTGAGCAAACAGCCTTGGGGTCTGTAGCCAAGTATCGTATTTTCCAGACTATAAGCCACAACCTTTTTGCTAGATTTTGAACCATGCGGCTAATCCAACGGTGCAGCTTCTCTGTGGATTTTTCTTTCACCTGGTGGGGGCGCTCTATAGTTCAGAAAATACGCTAAATAAATCTCCATTTTTTTTCTCTTGGGTCTGTTCTGTTTTAATTAGTCGTGCGCCTTATAGTCCCGAAAATACGGTACTAATAGAGCCAAACTTTTTACCAAGAAAGTACCCCACCGACTTGGAATGTACTGGAACTTGATGATTTAAATATAAGGAATGGATTAGCTCAGTAAATAACTTGCCATCTGCACAAACAGGCACAAGGAGAGGGCATATGGCGAGGGTCAGCCATATTCCGCCGAGGCCTACTATCTTTGTCAGCATGCTAATTCATCGCTGACCCCCTTCACCCACCCCGAAAAAAAAACAAACCTCTCGAGGCTATAAAGTAAATGTGCGCCATGTTTGTCTTCATATGGATGAACAAGTAGGATTTGCTTTCTCGTTAGTCTCAACAAATAACTCCAACATGTCATTATCTCATAGTCGTTTATTTTTCGGTGCCCGAGGCGTTCAGTGTGTAAAAACACCTCGATGCATACATCAGGGGGCCGCCTTTTGACGTATGCTGTGCCTCTTCTTATAATAATATATTTTGTGGTATTTTCTACCAAAAGAAATCATTGCATTCTATTATGTGTGTGTGTGTGTTTTGAAGTTATACAAATTTATTCACATAGTTTATAGCCACAAAATACTATTTATTTATTTTTTTATACAGAGGTATCCACTATTTGAGAAGCACTGCATGATGTGAACATCCCAATCTTTGTTTTGCTCATTAGTTCTCGTCTTGTCTCGCATTGACTTTCCAACTGTGAAGCACATAATTGCAATGACAACACGTAATGTCTGCTGTCTGTCTGCCCTTGAAGCTACTCCATTTATAAAAGACATTGACCTACATATCGCTTACACTAATTACAAAATGTTTTGCTCATGTTCTTGGCTGACATCGAAGAGAAGTGTCCCACAATTCTAACTGGACTCTTGTGGTTTCAGCAAATATGACTCACAGGGCAAGATGTCTCTGTAGCGGTTCTTGTCTCTGTGCTCAGGCGCTTTTCCCACCACGCAGTCATCAGAAGGCTTTAGGTGCTCCAGAGCCTGAGGTCACATTAGTGTGTGGATGTTAACGCGCAGGAACTCTAATGACCTATTGAGCAATATGTGCTGGACAATATTCGGAGAAACCCACCATGAATTCTTTGACCAGTTCCTGCTGGTCTAATTGATGCTGTAGAATCTGGATGATGGCTTTCACCCTGGAACCTGAATACTGGCTGCTTCGAGATGGGCTAATGAGGGCGAAATTGGACAGTTCCTCCTCTGATACTATGGGTGGGCCTGGGCAGAGGATAAAATAGAGAAACAGTACTTCATGGTAAATGAATTAAAAAAAAAATATATATATATATATATCTTGTAATTGGATGAATAGACACCTATCTGCAGTGGCGTGTTTTGGGGAGCATTGGCGTCAAACACATTGTCTTCTTCCTCTTCGCTGCTCCAGCCGTCTGTCTCTGGTTTCCAGATGCCTTTGCACGACCGGTCCAACAGTTTGGTCACTGTGTGTTTCCTGGGAGGGGTCAGGGGGCAGGGGGGGAGACCACACCATTTTTATTCTTCGGTAGGTAGGACCAGTTGCGATCATGCAAGGCTGAGCTTCCTTTCCCTGCGACTTTTCCACCTAAAATACAGTATACAACACCATGCTAAAATATCTATTGCTTATCATCTATTATTGTGAGTGAAGATTTAGAGGACGAGGGCCACACAGCGCAGCTCAATACTCGCCAGTCAATTTCAGGCAAAGGCAATCATTGATTATTCATCATTGCCAATTAATTCAAGCATCTACCGTCCCCGCGTCGGCCGTTTTATTCATTACTCTCTATTGCCTCCCTGTGGTGAACATGGGAACTACAGCACAAAAAAAAACAACAAAGGGCCTGATTTCCCAAAGGATTGCGAGCGAAAAGACAAAGACAAAAGACTTGTTCGTCCACGCAAACAGACGTGGAAGCCGATTTACTAAACCAGCACACTCAGGATTGCACCTGTGCTAAATGTTGCAAATGTGCTAAATCCTCAAAATGATTGGAGTGACAGATTTCTTTTCTCGTCCTTATAATATGTTTATCTTCCAATAACACTTCCAATCCTACTATTCCAAACCTCCTAAATGCTCCAAGGTGAAAACCTACACTGCTGCTTAAAATGTAAAACCGTATTTTAATTCCAGCTGTCCCCATCACTTTTCCACCTATCACCAAAAGTACGCACAATCTGCTGCCGTGACTTTTACATTCACCAGTAGCACCCGGCATTTAAGATCTCAGTAAATCAGGCACTAAAGATAAAGTGGCCCAATTAAAAAAAAAAATGAACAAGATTTGTCACTTTTCAATCTCATTATTTACCATATTTCAAATTTATTGAAAAAAGGGAAAAAAAAAAACAATATGCAAATGAGATGGGGCATGGGAGACAAGCAAAGTTTTGGAAGTTACTACCTGTCAGAAGCTCCATGCAACATTTCAGTAACATTCAGTGACGGGCAGCAGGCTTGATGAGAAGGCGTGCTGTCACAGCTCTCCTAGTACACAAAGTATGCAACCATTAAATTAAGGTGTGACTTAACGCATAGATAAGTTCAATTAGATTGACATGATATCCCGAGCAAATCTTATTAAATGAGAGCCACCTGAATGTCGACTCGCATCACAAAAGTGATTGTGTTTGACTTTGGCGCTTCCGCCGCCTGTTCATCTGTTTTACCTGAATAATTGCCGTATCA